>NC_053023.1:178583875-178883875 GCF_003073215.2 Triticum urartu
CGACTTGGATGATCAACCCATCAACCCTATCGGTTCGGGCACGCTCCCGATGCTGTGCACCCCCACCATCTGCCAGGTGGCTGTCACCAAGACCCTCATCAACGGCGGTGCCGGCCTCAGCGTGCTCTCGGTGGAGGCCTTCAGCCTCCTCCACGTATCGCTAGACCAGCTTCTGCCTAGCAGGCCTTTCTCGGGTGTCGGAGTCGGTTCCACCGCCTCCTTGGGACAGATCCGCCTCCCGGTGACCTTCGGCACCCACGACAACTTCCGCACAGAACTGATCGACTTCGACATCGCCCCCATCGGCCTCCCCTACAATGCCATCCTCGGCTATCCGGCCTTGGCCCGGTTCATGGCAGCAACTCACCCATCGTACAACCTCATGAAGATGCCCGGAAGCAGCGGCATCCTTAACGTGTCAGGAGACACAAGGGATGCATTGCAGGCACTCAAGCTTGCCTTCAGGGCGGCCGCAGTGGCGCAGCCCACCAGTACCGACGCCCTTGAGCCCAAGGGGGCTGCGCCGGCTAAAAAGAAGCAGTTGTTCACCCAAGACAAGGCAGAAACCAAGTAGGTACCGGTCGACGAGGACGGGTCCACTGACGCTACCTTCACCATAGGAGCCAACCTCGAGCCCGAGCAGGAGAAGGCCCTGGTGAGGTTCCTGCGTGCGAACAAGAAGGTGTTCGCATGGGAACCTGATCAGTTAGCAGGGGTCCCGAGGGGTGTGATTGAGCATCACCTTAACGTGTGCCCCAACGTGCGCCCCGTGAAGCAGAAGACGAGGCGACAGTCCACTGAGAAACAAGCTTTCATCGTTCAGGAGACCCGGAAGCTAGAAGCGGCAGGAGTTATCCGTGAGGTCCATTACCCAGATTGGCTTGCTAATCCGGTCGTCATGCCAAAAAAGGGAGGAAAGGAACGCATGTGTGTCAACTTCACCAACCTCAACAAAGCCTGCCCATAGGATCCATTTCCGCTCCCCCGCATTGACCAGATAGTCGACTCTACCGCAGAGTGTGACCTATTGTGCTTCCTAGATGCCTTCTCAGGCTATCACCAGATCAAGATGGCGGTAGAAGACATGGAAAAAACGGCTTTCCTGACCCCATGTGGAGTGTACTGCTACACATGCATGCCATTTGGGTTGCGCAACGCAGGCGCAACCTTTCAGCGGCTGATGCACATCGCCTTAGGCCGGCAGCTCGGAAGGAACGCTGAAGCTTACGTCGACGACATTGTGGTGAAGTCTCGGGAGGCAAAAACCCTGATACAAGACCTGGAAGAAACCTTTGCGAGCCTCAACGAAGTGGACCTACGGCTCAACCCGGAGAAGGGCGTGTTTGGGGTCCCCTCGGGCAAGCTCCTAGGTTTTCTCGTGTCCCACAGGGGCATCGAGGCCAATCCAGAGAAGGTCAAAGCAGTCGAAGACATGAGCCCGCCAAGGACCCTCAGAGAGATGCAGAAGCTCATCGGGCATGTAACCGCGCTAGGGCGCTTCATCTCCAAGCTGGGGGAACGAGCACTGCCCTTCTTCAAGTTGATGAAGAAGAAGGGCCCCTTCGAATGGATTGAAGAGGCCGACAAGGCATTCCAAGATCTCAAGAGGTACCTTACCAGCCCACCAGTGATGGTAGCTCCGCGTCCATGGGGGTCCCTGGTGCTCTACCTTGCGGCCATCCCCTACTCCGCTAGCGCAGCCCTATTGGCGGTCAGGGAGGAGCGCCGGACCAAGGCCGCAGCCATCGTCCGGGCTGAAGCAAAGCAAAGCCAAGAGGGCCTCGCGAGACCATGACCGCAGCCGGAGTGGAACAGCCGCAGCAGGAGAATGCACCCGGGGCAGGAGAGGCCTCTTCAAGCGACCAAGCACTGGGGGCTCCACCATCTCAGGAGACACCTCAACCTCTGGAGGATGCAAGCTACGCCAGCACCCTCAACCTCGTCGAGCATCCCGTGTACCTTGTCAGCACAGTGCTACAGGACGCAAGGGGCGGTACCCCATGCCTCAAAAACTCCTCCTCGCGCTATTAGTGGCCTCACGCAAGCTGCGACACTATTTCCAAGGCCATCCCATCAAAGTCGTCTCAGCATACCCCTTGGAAAGGGTACTCAGGAGCCCCAACTCAGCTGGAAGAGTCGCTAAATGGAACATCAAACTACAGGCATTTCAGCTAGAATTCAGTACGACCAGAGTCATCAAGGGAGCCGCACTTGCGGATTTCGTGGCAGAATGGGCAGAAGCACCGGGTCTCGAGGCAGGCGAGGACCGATCACTTTCCCCGAGAAGTGAGGCACCAGATAGCTGGGTCATGTACTGGGCATTCTCCCGACACGGCGCGGGAGCTGGCGCAGTGCTCGTATCCCCCACTTAGGACAAACTCTACTACACCGTGCAACTCTGTTTCCAGCACGGAGAAAAGGTCTCCAACAACATAGCAGAGTACGAAGGCCTGATAGCAGGCTTGAAAGCCGCAATCGCCTTAGGGGTAAAGCGCCTCATCATCAAGGGCGATTCGCAGCTCCTCGTCAACTTCTCCAACAAGATATAAGAACCAAAGGATGAGCACATGGAAGCCTACCTTGCTGTGGTTTGCAAGATGGAGAAGTAGTTCCGGGGGCTGGAGTTGCAGCATGTGCCTCGCGGCACCAATCAAGAGGCTGATGACATTGCCAAGAGGGCATCCAGGCGGCTGCCTCAGGAGCCTGGCGTCTTCGAGGAGCGGCTCTTCAAACCCTCGGCGGCACCGTCACTATTGAGCACGGCGCAACCAAGGGAGGAGCTCCCTCAGCCGCCTACCTCGGGAGCTCTGGCCTGCGGCCCGGCTTCAGGGGCACGCCTGCTCCTGGCGTTAGAGCCTCAGGAAGGGTGTTGGATCGCAGAGCTCAAGAACTACTTGATGCAAGGGACCCTGCATGAGAGCGAGGAGGAGGTAGAGCGTGTAGCGCGGCAGGCCACGGCTTACTGCATCAAGGATGGGGAGCTCTACCGGAAGCGACCAAATGATGTGTCCCTATGTTGCATCTCCAGAGAGCAAGGGAAGGAGCTGCTGGCGGACATACATGGCGGAGACAGTGGGCACCACTCATCGTCGCGAACCCTCGTCGACAAGGCGTTCCGTAGTGGATTCTACTGGCCCACAGCACTCAGCGATGCCGTTGAGATGGTGAAGGCTTGCAAGGCCTGCCAGTTCCATGCTAGGCAGATCCATCAGCCGGCGGGGGGTCTACAGACTATACCCCTCTTGTGGCCATTCGCAGTTTGGGGGCTAGACATTCTGGGCCCGTTCCCTCAGGCGCCAGGGGGCTATCGCTACATCTACGTCGCTGTGGACAAGTTCACCAAGTGGGCTGAGGTTGAAGCTGTCCGCACCATCCCAGCAGGCTCCGCAGTCAAGTTCATCAAGGGTCTCGTGAGCCGGTTTGGGGTGCCTAACCGCATCATCACCGACAACGATTCGCAATTCACCAGTAATCTCTTCAGAACGTACTGTGCTAACCTTGGAACGCAGATATGCTACGCCTCGGTGGCGCACCCCCGGAGCAACGGCCAGGCCGAGCGAGCCAACGCGGAGGTCCTGAGGGGCCTCAAAGCCAGGACCTTCAAGAAGAAGCTGGAGGCTTGCGGCAGGGGCTGGTACGACGAGCTCCAGTCCGTGCTGTGGTCTATCCGCACAACCGCGGCCAAGCCGACTGGCGAGACCCCGTTCTTCCTTGTCTACGGAGCAGAAGCTGTCCTCCCTCATGAGGTCAGGCGTCGCTCCGCGCGAGTCCTGGCGTTCGACGAGATGCAGCAGGACACCCTGCGGGGGATGGATCTCGTGCTGGGGGAGGAATGCCATCGAGAAGTCGCGCTACGAGCGACAAGGCATCAACAGGCGCTGCGGCGATACCACTGCCGCAACATCCACCCCAGAACTCTTGTGGTAGGGGACCTTGTGCTCAGACGGGTTCTCTCCAGGGAGGGGCTGCACAAGCTCTCTCCCATGTGGGAGGGCCCATTCAAGGTTGTTCATGTTTCTAGGCCTGGCTCCGCGCGCTTGGAGACCCCGGAGGGGGTACCCGTCCAGAACGCGTGGAACATTCAAGATCTCCGGAGGTTCTATCCCTGAGCGAGGCCTAGCGCCTATGGAAAGGCCCGGTGCCTGTGAAGAAGGCCAATGCCTGTGAAGCTGCCGCATTTTGGGAAAGGCCCGGTGCTTGTGAAGAAGGCCAATGCCTGTGAAGCTGCCGCGTTTTGGGAAAGGCATGGTGCTTGTGAAGAAGGCCAATGCCTGTGAAGCTGCCGCGTTTTGGGAAAGGCCTAGTGCCTATGAAGAAGGCCAATGCCTGTGAAGCTCGCCGCCCGTGACACTCTCACGTAATAATGACTGGGGCTGTACACGCCCCGGAGTCTCCGGAGTGCCGCCCTCGGGCCTCGGGGGCTCCCGCCCACGCCCAGTGGCAGCACTTAGCTCCGCGCTGGTGAGAAGACGTCAAAGACTAGAATAGGTGCCGGACGGGGCTTTTTCATTTGCTTTCTGCAGTTGGCTTGTTCGTTCCTGTTTGAAGTTTTACTGGAGCTGTTGCCGTCCCAGGCTTGTGATTCTTTGTCCTTTTCAGTCACTTGCCTCGTTTTCTCTTGCAAATCTCGCGAGGGAGGTTCGCAGGCGCCCTCGCAAGTGTTTTCTGCCCTGATTGTTTGAAGCTTTCCTGTACGGGTCTGCTGCGGGAGCACCCCTCCCAGTCCGTGCCCCACGGGCATCGCAACACGAGCGCGGCACCTAGGCCGATTGCCCTCGCAACCAGACCGAAGGCTACTCCTCCTACTGATCCTTGCAGGACATGAAGCGCGCGGCGAGGCATCAACCTCGGGAGGCGAGGACCGCGTCAAGCCCCACTGAGCTAAATAATCCCCGCACATGGGCACGCGGTGCAGAAACATAACACAGAAATAGCGGAAGCAGCACAATGATTAACAGCAACATTTCTAACATGCCCCCGTAGGGCCCTATACTACCTTCTCTTTCTGCGCAGGGAAAGAAGAAAACCAAAATGGGCACGACTTGCTCGGCACCAACTTGCGGCGAAAGCTCGAGCTGCCTCTGGGGGCTCAAGCGGATCCCTCCTCTCGCTTCACCGGGGCGCGACGGCGGGCTGACCCGCTACCTTCACCCAGGCGGGCGCGACGGCGCGGGGGCTGGTCGCGGCCACCGCTGGAAGAGCTGCTGCCTGAGAGGGAGTCGCCAAAGCTTGGCGAGCCCCAAGCGCCACCGCCTACACGCCTGCCGCCGTCTTCATCCTGGTCAGCACCGGGGCTGGGCAGGTGGTCACGGTCATCGTCTTCGGGGCAGCACCCAGCGCGGCGACCGTCTTCCCCGAACACCCTCACGTAGAGGGTGGCGTTGCCATTGAATTTGAAGTGCAGGGTGCACAGCCGGCTCAGGCCGCGCGCACGGGCAAATGTTTGCCAGCCGCGGGTCAGGACCGCATCCCCAGAAGCGGAGACCTCCAGCGAAGCCCAGGACGCCCTGCTGTAGTAACCATCTGCTTGAAGCCAGAGGCCGCCCCGAGCGCCGGCTGGCAGTTCACCTACGAAGAAACAGGGGAGCTGGAGCCAGGTGCTGGTCGGGTCTGCCAACCACGCGATGAACTCCGGCAGCACCTCCGCCGAGTGAAAGCGCGGCCTGGGGGGCCTCACGGCCACGACGTGCCTCCCATCGGCAACCGGGCGCTCACCACCGCGCAGGGAACCGCCTCCATGGCCACGGGAAGCCACTATGGGGACCGCGGGGTGCTTGCGAGGGTGGCGCCGGTCGCGCTTGGTCGGTGGGGAGTCTGGCCCTACTGGACGAGCTTTTCCTTTCTCCGCGACCGAGAATCTCTTCAGCGGAGCCATGGGAATGGCGAGTAGCCAAGAAGAAGAAAAGGAGTAGCAGGAAGGGATACGCTAACGAGGCTCGCACAGTCCCGTACTTATAGCTGGAGAAGGCCAACCGCCGACCACCACGATCGCAGGTAATCATGACCCATTTCTCTGCATGCAGGGACTTGCCAAGTCGTGCGGTTGTCGAGGCGTAGTGGGGAAGCGCATACGCCCATGACCAATCTGTCGCCACACGGCGCCCAAGGCAGCAGGCTA
This sequence comes from Triticum urartu, assembly GCF_003073215.2. Classification (NCBI taxonomy): domain Eukaryota; kingdom Viridiplantae; phylum Streptophyta; class Magnoliopsida; order Poales; family Poaceae; genus Triticum; species Triticum urartu. Next base: position 178,589,994 of record NC_053023.1, read on the forward strand.
TTGGGGCCCGCGGCGCTTCGCGCTTGCCCCTCCGCTTCTTTGCTAGACCTAGCCCGGGCGAGCCTCGGACCCGAGGGCTACTGTCGGTGTTCTGGGAATGGGGGTCCCCAGACTTGCCTGCCTGCGGCCTGCGGCGTGGCTCGAGTGGGGGCCCAGTGCGGCCCAGCTTCATCAGCTCAAACTCAAGACCCTCGCGAGGGGCCAAGCCCTGCGGGGCGGACGACATGAAGCTTCCTCAAGAGCAGCCTCATCAAGCAGGCTCGTGAGGAGGTGGAGAGATCAAGGCAGGGGCACCTCGCGAGGAGCCCGTGACGCAAGCCATGACGATCGAGATCAGGCGGGCACCAGGCGGGCACTGACCTGTGTAGTGTCCTTGTTTCCTCTTCGATGCAAAGGGAACAAGCACAGTCCAAGGCATCGGGCAAAGGTTACCATTCCGGTGCAACGAGACCAAGACCAACAGAGCGGCAGGACGGAGGTCATCGTGGAGCCCAAGACGGCGTCATCACCAGTGCTTTTGGCAGCCGAAGACCACCTTTGGTCAGGATAACTTGTACTAGATTTTCGCCTTCAAAATGGCCAATTGTTGGCGCCCTTCCCGCTCACATTTTGGGAAGAGGACCAGGGCCTCTATAAGTAGGACTAGCCACCATAGAGGGAAGGGGATCCGGACCAAGTAGAACATCCCACACCAGCTCAAGAACACCTCTCGCGAGGCCGTTCTTCCCCCTATATTGTTCATCATCAGCCCCTGAGGCAATCCACCACACCACACATTGGAGTAGGGTATTACACCACATCGGTGGCCCGAACCAGTATAAACCTTGTGTCCTCTGTGTGTGCTTCTTTCCAGCCTAGATTTCTTGCGAGCCATAGAAGTGCGAGTCGGTAGTGGAAAGATCTCCGTGCGCACCCCAGAGTTCGAACCTTATGGGTCTGCCGGAACCCAAAATCCGACAGCGGATTTCGCGGGATTCGAATTTTGGGAAGCGCGCTAGGCGGGGGAGGCCGCGGTAATCGGGACAGATTAGGTAGGTCGCCTTGATCCTCGCGCCACCTTTTCTGCCACGTATCGCGCGCGTGACTGTTGTGGGATTTGATAAGATCGTCCGGGCCTACAAGTCAGTCACTCGGAAGTGTCCTTATAAAAGGCACCGGAATGGGCTTTTGAACAGTGCGCCCTCATTCTCCTTCTTCCTCAGATTTCTCCGCTGCGCCTGCTTCCGCTCTCAGTGTCGTAGCCCCGCTCTGACTCGATTCGCTGCCATGGGGAAGGAGAAGACGGTGGCGTTGGAGCATGCAAAGAAGGCGACGACGAAGGCGAAAGGGAAGAAGACCAGCCGGAGCGGTTCTTCGTCGAGGTCCGGCCTGCCGCCTGGCTGGATCCAGGGTGACTGGATCCGCTCGACAATCAGTCAAGACGACATCGACGACCTGGTTGAGGGGGGACCGATCCCTCACCAATCGGCGCGGCTCTCGGGGAACGAGACCGAGCCGCAGCCGCAGGAGGGTGAGTGCGTCCTCCTCGCCACTCATGTCGACTGCGGGTTTTCTTTGCCTCCCCACCCTTTCTTTCGTGGTTTCTTGAATTTCTTCGGGGCTCAACTCCACCACTTTACTCCAAACACCATCGTGTATCTTGCTGCTTTCCTGTCCATGTGCGAGAATTTCTTGGGCTGCCGACCGCACTGGGGTCTCTTCAAGCACATATTCACATGTCACTCCTAGACGGTCAAGAAGGCCACCCCGAGTGACGAGAGGACGCACGTGATACAGATGTGTGGGGGCCTTGGAATCCAAATGAGGAACAAGAGCACCTTCCCAGCTATGATCCTTCCCGACTCGGTCCGAGGCTGGCAGTCGACCTGGTTTTACTGCAAGGACCAGCCGACCCTGGGTCAGTCGACCGGAATTCCCCCCTTTTCCATGGCTCGAGTGGAGAAGCCCTCCTCCTTGATAGTGATCCCGGAAGAGAAGGCATAGGTGAAGGTATTGGTCGAGCGGGTCGTCCAACTTGTCCGCGACGAAGTGACTGGTATGGACCTGCTGGAGGTCTTCCTCAGTCGACGCATCCAACCACTCCAAGCCCGTGACCATCCGATGTGGATGTACTCGGGACTCGAGGATTCCACTCGGATCCACCCGGAGGATGTTAGCGAGTACACAGAGGAGAAGTTCCTGAGAGGTATTACCGACAACAAGGATAATCCCCGGGGGTCCAGGAGGGTGGTTCCATTCGACCATTTGCGCCAGCCGGAACATGTACGATTCTGCTTTGTCGAGTATCTTCTTGATTCACTATGTAACATCTTGTTGACGGTCGACTGTATTTGTTTTGTTCATTGTCTTTTCAGACTCTTATTGATATGTACTCGATGCCCAATGGAGTGCAGGAGCAAAATGTCGAGGAAGGGGCGAGCAGGGGCGAGAGTGGCGAGTGGCACTCGGATGCATAGGAGGACGACTCGAGTGACGACTCGAGTGACGAAGAAGAGGTCGACTCGCCTCCTCACAGAGAAAGGAGGTCCAAGCACATCCACGACCCGACAAACACCCCTGATCTGGTGGCCGCACCGACCGGGCAGTCTTCAAAGCGCCCTCGGACGTCTTCTCCGGTGCCGACTGAGAAGGGACCAAAACAGCTCAAGACTGCGCCACCTCCAGCGCCGAAACCATCGAAGGCCACATCCTCCAAACCACCAAAGGCTTTGCCCAGAATCAAAGTGACCATTCCCACCATCTCTGGGTAATCATCTGGCCCGATCTTTTGGTCGACTCGAGTAACAGAACATAACCGACTGAATGTTGACATTTGCAGTGCTGCTACATCTGGAACTTCTTCCTACCAATACCGAGACGAGGAAATGGAAGACGCGGTTACCTCCAACCCAGGTAAAACTCTCATGATCTTGTTCTTGATTATTTGGTCGATTAAATTCTGGCGATTCACTTAGGGTCGACTGATTTATTTGCAGCACCACCCAACGTCATTGAGCTTCTGGATGATGATGAAGATGTGGCCCCTAGGCCCAGAAAGAACAAAAAAGTAGCAGCTGGCAAGACATCTCAGCAGGGACCGATGACAACACCAACCGTCCAGCAATCTGAAGATGCAGGTGGGGCCTCTGTAACTTTTGTTGTCCCATTGTCAAGTGAGCGCCCTGCACTATCGATTGTACCGGTGTTTCCTTGAGTCATCCAACCTCACGCTTCGGAGCTCCAAGCTGCCGCACCTGGGTCGTCTGCCCCCTTCTTCACCAACTACCATGTTCCGGAAAGCCAGTCGGACGCGGCTGTGGAGGCCATCTGTCAGGCTAACGTGATGATGGAGCGGATGAAGACGGTGCACGAGAACAACCAGGCTGCTTACGATGTCAGCGCGGCTCTCCGGGCCAATGTCCAGGTAAGTAGGCTTTCGACTGACCTTGTTCTATTAGGATATGCTACCTGAAATATTTTCTTTCATACAATCTCTTATTGTTTGCATCGAATTTGTACACCCATTGGGTGTTTTGTTGTCTTTGGTATTTGCGCTCTTCCACTCGGCCTGGGCGAGTGGGATCTGAACCGGTGGGGGCACGCTAAGTGCACCCACTGGGTGTAGTCCCCGAGACCGCAGTCGACTGCGGGTAGTCGACTGAGGTCTGAGTACTTTTTACTTTCTTTTCTTCCACTCAAACCGGGCGGGCCGGTCGAATGGGATCTGAACCAGTGGGGGCACATCAAGTGCACCCACTGGGTGTAGTCCCTGAGACTGCGGTCGACTGCTGGCAGTCGGCCGGGGTCTGAATAGTTCTTTTCTCTTTCTTCTCTCTTTTTTTACTCGACCCGGGCGGACCGGTCGAGTGGAGTCTGAATCAGTGGGGGCATGCCAAGTGCACCCGCTGGGTGTAGTCCTCGAGACCGCGGTCGACTGCGGGCAGTCGGCTGGGGTCTGAGCAAACTTTTAAGTTTCATTCACTCGGAAGTAAATAATCTTTGATCTTGTCGATTGACATGTCTTTTGCCTTCTGCAGAAATCTTGTACTCTCATTTCTAAGTTCGCCGAAGTTGAGGAGAAGCAGAGGCAACTTAACCTTGACTTGGAGCTGGCCCAACAAAAGTTGAAGAAAGCTCAAGATGAAGCTGCTGGTATGGAAAGTAACTGCCTGTCGACTATTCATGTCGATCGTCCTTTTAAAATATTTTTTCGATCTCTTGCTTGATCCGATTGCTTATTTTGCAGAGAAAATGAGGTTGGCTCTAGAAAAGAAGGACTTGGACCTTGCAGCTGCGTAGAAGGAGGCTCAAGATAAGACTGCCCTTGCAGACTAGAGGCTGGCTTCGGTCGGAGTGCTAGACGAAGAAGCAAGCAAGCTGAAGTCCTCTCTCACTGAATCCAACCAAGAGGTAACTCGTCTGAGGAAGGATAAGATGGCTCTGAATGAGAAGCTGGAATCCGCGACTCGCAATAGAAATGACATGGAAGCTTATCTGAGAACTCTTGCCAAGAAGTTCTATCTTATGCTGGAAGGTACTCCTTTTAATCCGACTGCTTTACTGCTTGCAAGTTAGTTCTGTCGAGTCGACTCACTAACTCTTTGACCGCAGAATTCTGCCAAAACTTCAACGAGGAGACTGGACGGATCGAGACGGGTTTAGACCCTATTGTTTCTCCAGTCGGTGACGAGGCTGCCATGAATGTGCTTCGACTGGAATCCCGCATCGCCAGCATCACAAGTTATCTCGCTCGTCTGAAGGTGGCAGTTTCACGGATCGACTCATCACTCTAGCCAAGAGCGACGCTTCAAAATGACCTCAAATCTCTGATGACTCGACTCAACGAGGTCCCTGGTCGAGTGCAAGAGTGGAAGAAGTCCTCTGCCCGGTGTGGTGCTGACGTGGCATTGTCCTTGGTAAGAGTCCACTGCAAGGAAGCCCGCGAAGATAAGCTGGCGGCGATCAAGGTCGCCAACACCAAAAGGCACTACTTCCAGTCCTTTATGGAGACTTTCATTGCTGCTTCCACTCGGATCGCAGATGGAATTGACTTGGGCGAATTCGTCGAACCCCCCAGCCCTCCTCCTGCCGAGTGAACAAACAATGAGATTTAACCTGTCTTAAATTTGCCTCAGAATGCCGAGTGGTTGCTGTAACCATTAAACTCATTCGGGCTTGATGCTCGAATACTTTTGGTTTGTCGCTTGGAACTTTAGGATTTATCCGAACTGCTTTTCAATATGCTTGCGATTGCTTTTGGAATCTGCTCCCTATTTGGAATGACCTTCGTGTTTGAGATGCAGCCTTGAAATGGAGACTTCAATCGAACCGCGCCTTGTCGTCCTTGCAGACAAGGATAGAGCGCACGTTGTATTTGTGGTGTAGCTCGAAGGAGACGGTTGCAGCCGACCTGCACCTCATCATCCTTGCGGACAAGGATGGAGTGCATGTTGTATTTGTGGCATAGCTCGGAGAAGAAGGTTGCAGTTGACCTGCGCCTCGCCGTCCTTGCGGACAAGGATGGAGCGCACGTTGTATTTGTGGCGTAGCTCGGAGAAGAAGGCCGTGGTCGATCTGCACCTCGTCGCCCTTGCGGGTAGGGATGGAGCATACGTTGTATTTGTGGCGCAACTCCAAAGGAGAAGGTTGTAGTCGACCTGCACCTCGTCGTCCTTGCAGATGGGGATGGAGCGCATGTTGTATTTGTGGCGCAGCTCCGAAGGAGAAGGTTGTAGTCGACTAGCACCTCGTCGTCCTTGCAAATAAGGGCGGATTTTAAACCTTAGGCGAGTACTGGACTGCAGGAAAGCCTCCGAGTGGGAGGATTGCTCACCACTCGGTAGGATTTTACAAACTTAGGCGAGTACTGGACTGCAGCTAAGTCCCCGAGTGGGAGGATTGCTCACCACTCGGTAGGATTTTTTAAACCTAGGCGAGTACTGGACTGCAGCTAAGCCCCCGAGTGGGAGGGTTGCTCACCACTCGGTAGGATTTTTTAAACTTAGGCGAGTACTGGACTGTAGTGATACGTCTCCAATGTATCTATAATTTTTGATTGCGCCATGCTATATTATCTACTGTTTTGGACATTATTGGGCTTTATTATCCACTTTTATATTATTTTTGGGACTAACCTATTAACCGGAGGCCTAGCCCAGAATTGCTATTTTTTTTGCCTGTTTTAGGGTTTCGAAGAAAAGGAATATCAAACGGAGTCCAAATGGAATGAAACCTCCGGGAACGTGATTTTCTCACCGAATACAACTCAGGAGACTTGGACCCTACGTCAAGCCAATTAACAGGAGGCCACGAGGTAGGGGGGCGCGCTTGCCCCCCCAGGCGCGCCCTCCACCCTTGTGGGCCCCCTGTTGTTCCACCGACGTACTTCTTCCTACTATATATATCCACGTACCCCCAAACGATCAGATACGGAGCCAAAAACCTAATTCCACCGCCGCAACTTTCTGTATCCACGAGATCCCATCTTGGGGCCTGTTCCGGAGCTCCGCCGGAGGGGGCATCGATCACGGAGGGCTTCTACATCATCATCCACTACAAAAAAATACACTTCCGTGATGATACGTGTTTGCCATAGTAGGTCGTGTTTTTTGTCATGCATGTACATCCATGACAAATTTATGACAGAATCAAGATAGTCATACCTGTGCTGTCGTAGAAGTGTTCCACAACATTACCAAAATTATCATGACGGAAGTGTCCACTTCCATGACGATAAATCACGCGTCACAAAAGTGCTTTCGTCTAGGGTGACCGACACGTGGCATCCACCGTAACGGAACGCCGTTAAGCTATCGGGTCCGGTTTTGGATCCGATAACCCGTTAACAGCCCCGACCAATGGGGATTTTCCACGTGTAAAATCATCATTGCCTAGAGGAAACACGTGTCGGCTCATCGTTGGGACAGATGTCATCCACTCATTGGACAGGAGGCGCCTATGATAGGTCGACACATGGCACGGCCCAACAGTGGCCCATTCCGGTGAAAAAGGCCGGCCCAATAAAAATTAGCAGGCCGGCCCATATAAGGCCTACTTTTTTTGTGTTAGGTCCATTTAAGCCCACGGCCCATACGAGATGTGCCAATTCGGCCCGTTAAAGATTTGACACCATTGCAACCCATCGTCAGTTCGAGCCCGTTAACAGCCCGCTATATATTTGGGCTCAATATCAGCCCGATGAGATTTCGGCTTGTTAACGGCCCATTTAATGGATGGGCCAATTTTCAAGATGTACATCTTTTGGCCATTCAGAGACCCATTTAAATGTTGGGCTAATTTCTGGCCCGGTGTGTCTTTCAGCCTGTTGACGGCCCATAAATCTGATGGGCCATTTGTAGTCGGACCTGAGTTTCGGCCTTTTAGCGGCCCATTTAAGTGTTGGGCCAATTTCTGGCCCGGTGTCACTTTCATCCTGTTGACAGCCAATAAATCAGTTGGGCCAATTGTAGTCGGACCTGAGTTTTGGCCTTTTAGCGACCCATTTAAGTGTTGGGCCAATTCCCGGCCCTATGTGCCTTTCGTCCTGTTAACGGACCATAAATGAGTTGGGCCATTTGTAGTCGGACCTTAGTTTTGGCCTCTTAATGGCCCATGCCCTTCATGGTCCAATACCAGCCCGGTTTCTCTTTCAGCCTGCTAAAGGTCCACAACATAGTTGGGCCGTTTACAATACGACCTGACTTTCGGCCTCTTAGCGGCCCATGCTCTTCATGGTCCAATACAAGCCCGCTGTCTCTTTCGGCCTGCTAAAGGCCTACAGTATAGTTGGGTCATATGTAGCCCAAACTTAGTAACGGTTGTTAACGACCTGTGAAATAAATTGGGGCCACCTGTTGCCCGCTTCGATGTCGTCCTATTAACGACCCGGGAGGTAAGAGGGCCGACCATTAACTTTCGGCCTATTAACGGCCCAATAACTTAATGGGCCCACTAAAGTTCGTTCATGTCTTTAGGCCAAATTAGATAATTTGAGCCCATTATGACGAGCAAAGGTATGACATACAGGGAATAACGTTGCACATCCAGAATATATTACATGAAATTACATCCACTGGGCAATCAAAGATTGAGGCCAGTGCAAATAAATGAGCAGAACCTAACCATCTACAACGTCACAATCTGCAACCTCAGCATAGATGACGCCCATAAGCATGTGGGCAAGTTCTTGCTGCTTTGCCACACCGTCTCTGAAAACATTGATCAGTTGTTGTGTCGCACGACTCTGCACCTCTGATTCATCCACCATTTCCATCATTGCTTTAGCCATTAATTGGTTCACAAACATACATTTATTCTGTCGCATTCAAGACAGAGGATACTGAACAGATTCAGATGGCGATTTTGGCAGGCTTGTATTATTGATAGTGGAGAGTGTCTTGAGCATTGCATCATAACATAAATTAGGACGGGAACCAAACAGATTAATCAGGAGTTATTGCCATCTTACCTGGCCTAGATTTACTGGAAAGAAACAATGGGGTTGCCTTGCTGTTTTCAGAGTTTGTCTTCTTATCTTCAGCATCCTGCACAAAATGAACACACTAGCATTGCTATCATTGGCCAAGTCAGATAATAGGAAAGCAACATTGACACAACGAACGTTTGGGCAACTAGCCTACACCAAATTAACACAATATGGCATAGCTATCATCAGCCAGGTAAGGTAATACGAAAGCAACATTGACACAATGAATGAATGTGCAACCAGAGAAGCACTACAATTCAGTAATGTGCGTGATATGAGATAGCACATTCATGCAGCTTAGTACGCAAAACTATCAGGCAGTTTTCCTTACAAAAATCAACATTGGCGCCTTTAACATTTTGCTACAACTAATTTTAGATCAGATAAAGGTTAGATTCAGGCCGATTAACAAAATACATGCTGATGTAAAAATATAGTGATATACAACAGGTACTTACATCAGCACTGGAGCATAGAGAATTCCCGCAAGATATTTTCCTCGAATATGATCCCAATGGAGGAAGTCTTGTATTGTTTAACCTTATTTTCTAAAAGAGAGACGGGTAAGAAACATGTAGAAAATATGATCAGAATGCTATAAAATTTCATGATGCGAGGATACGCACACACTTCTTAGAATGGAGTTGACATTCTTTTGCTGGACTGGAGCGGACTAGTTCTTTGGCCACTAGAATCTGCTTATTATCAGTGGGAGTTGGGTTTCTCTGTGCTGGAGCAGTATCTATGAAAAATGGAGTTGGTTTATTATCTCCTGGCGTTTGGATCTTTTGCAAAGACTTGGTTTGTAACCCTTCAGATTCTAACATAGCCGTCTTCCCCTTGCATGCCTTATATAGAAGAATGGTGCTTCAATTATAAAACATGCTATAGCAGAGATGGAATAGGTACTGAAGAATAGAAAGGCATGACATATTGGCATGTATTCCCTCCATCCGGAAACAAATGGATGGGTCTAGGCGTATTTCAGTTCTAGATACATCCAGTTTTATCCATTTCTGCGACATGTAATCCGGGCGGAGGGAGTATGACATAAGAGCTAGGGATACGACTGGACAACACAGTAAAAAAACACTGAAAACCCACTGCAGAACTAAAGTAATCAAACCCACTGATATGAGATAGTACACTCATGCCGCTCAGGATGCAAAACTACCAGGCAGTTTTCCTTACAAAAATCAACATTGTGGCCTTTAATCATACATTTTGCTACAACTAAATTTAGATCAGATAAAGGTTAGATTCACGCCGATTAACAAAATACATGCTGATGTAAAAATATAGTGATATACAACAGGTACTTACATCTGCATTGGAGTACAGAGAATTCCTGCAAGAATCTTTCCTCACAGACGATACCAGTGCAGAAATTCTTCTATCTGTTAAGCTTATTTTCTAAAAGAGAGATGGGTAAGAAACATGTATAAAATATGATCAGCATGCTATAAAATTTCATGATGCAAGGATACGCACATGCTTCTTAGAGTTGAGTTGACATATTTTTGCTGGACTGGAGCGGACTAGTTCTTTAGCCACTGGAATCTGCTTATTATTAGTAGGAGTTGGGTTTCTCTGTGCTGGAGCAGTATCTTTAAAAACTGGAGTTGGTTTATTATCTCCTGGCGTTTGGATCTTTTGCAAAGGCCTTGTTTGTAACCCTTCAGATTCTAACATAGTCGTCTTCCCCTTGCATGCCTTGTATAGAAGAATGGTGCTTTAATTATAAAACATGCGGCAGTAGAGAGATGGAATAGGTACTGAAGAATAGAAAGGCATGACATATTGACATGTATTCCCTCCATCCAGAAAAAATGGATGGGTCTAGGCGTATTTTAGTTCTAGATACATCCTTTTTTATCCATTTCGGCAACATGTAATCCAGACAGAGGGAGTATGGTGTAAGAGCTAGGGATACGACAGGACAACACATCAAAAAAACACTAGTTGAATGTAAAACTGTATGCTAGCGGAATACATACAAAAATAACTAAGGCAACATACACGTGTATGATTGGGAAAATAAGATGGCATTGCAACAGAGCACTAGAACAACACTTCAATGTAAAAAACATGGTATGGTAGACAGATGAAGTACATATTGATGAATAACAATGCATATGATATTCAGAAGCATGATGTCCAAATTAAGCAGATGGCATTGCGATAGAGTAGAATGACAGTACTTAAATTTGAAAACATGTTATCAAGAATGGAATAGGTACTGAAAAACAGGAAGGCATGACATATTTACATGAATGATCAGCATGCTAAGCACATGGCATTGTAACAGAGTAGATACACTCCAGGACATTATATGCATGTTGTACCCATATCACAGGCCAAGTTAGAGCAAGGACCTTGTGGGGTGAAGAGGATTCATCATCTTTCTGCAAGTCTTCTGAAGAACTGCCTTTACATGTTCCATCATATTGGGTATCATTGACATCAAGTTTATTGGCCTTTACATTGCTCCGTGAGGTTCTTGTGGACATATCAGTGTGTGCAATTATATCTGACATGCATGGAAGACAATTAGTAGTTAGATTTATGTAATGAATGCCTTTAGGAGACGACATAAACAGTAGGACTGGGGTTAACTAGCAGCAACATGTCTCATAAACTAAAGGGAGAACACAGATGAAAGCTGCAGAATATGTATCGTTTGTACTCGAGATTAACTAGATGGCACACAAAAGTATTAAAGAACAACACAGGAAATACTAGAAGTGGTATAATACTATAATCACCAGCCTGTGGGATAGCATTGGCTGATGGATGATAACTATGGAACAGTGTTACCTAAAGAACAAGTATCTTAGCTGAACTATGGAACAACGTTAACTCCTGAACAAGACCCATAAGAGATCAACATGAATATACAAAGAAATGTGATGATCTATTTTCCATGCTTAGATGAATAAAAAAGCCATAAATGTTGCACACAAGTAAGATGAGGGTACAACCTATCTGGCTGCCATCCATAGGAGTGAGCATCATGTGCTGACTTGTGGATGGCCCTGTAGTTGTTGTGGCTGTGCATGTCGGGCACGCGCATACGATGCAGGGAACTGTTGAGTGGGGACTATAGCTCCCATCTGGTGTGTGCTTCCCTTGTTGGAGCAGCTGCGGTGAGTCGGAAGACGGTGTGTCTGAAGATGCAGATAACACATAATGTTAAGAACGACATATCTATTTGATCTGAAGAAATACACTAAGAGATCAACAGCAAGGTACGAGAGTGGTCACTCGTCTGTTGACTGAAGACTAAATTGGGGTCACACGATTTTATTTTATTTTGGTACTGTCCGATCTACGCCGGATGGCTGGCCGTCTTGTGCCTCCCGGCTGACACTGTTCAGAATCTTCCCCGAAGAGCCAGCGACCAACGGCAGAGCAGCCTGCCTCTGCCGTTTGTGGCCTCGGCCAAAACCCCGCTCCCCGCCCCACCGCACTACCGTGGTTGCGCCGCCCCCGGGCCAATCCACAGAGACTCCCCGTCATCCAGATCCGGCGGCGGCAGTACCTTCAACCCACGCAACTCTAAAAGATAGCCATCTAAGCGCTGCTTCCGCGGCGAACTTTGCGGCCCCGCACCCTTACGTTAGACACCAGCCAACCGGCAGCCTAGGAGCTCCGCCGCCTCGAGGGGTGCTGCTTCCCATTGCAAATCGATTGGCCCAGAATAAAAATTCAGACAACTACTTAGGCGAAACGGGTTCGCAGCTAAGCCCCCGAGTGGGAGGGTCGCTCTCCACTCGGTAGGATTTTCAAACACTTAGGCAAAACGGGTTCGCAGCTAAGCCTTCGAGTGAGAGGCTGGCTCACCACTCGGTAGGATTTTCAAACTCTTAGGCGAAACGGGTTCGCAGCTAAGCATCCGAGTGAGAGGCTGGCTCACCACTCGGTAGGAAATTATTTTTACAAACTTAGGTGAAACGGATTCGCAGCTAAGCCACCCACTGGGGGATTTCTCACGCAAACAAAAACAATAACAATCACTGGGAAAATTATAACGCTCTTGTCTTTGATAAATAAACTACAGAAGTTTTTTTATTACATCTCATCCGAGTGAGAATTCAAGTATAAAAGGGGCGGAGCAGCTCCGCATTCCAGGCTCATGGCTCATCAACCTGGCGATCGACATTATAAAGGTGGTACGCTCCATTGTGGAGGACTCTGGTGACTATGAAGGGACCTTCCCAAGTAGGAGCGAGTTTGTGTGGTTTCTGTTGATCCACTCGGAGGACCAAGTCTCCTTCTTGGAAGGCTCAACTCTTCACATTTCTGGCATGGAATCGACGCAAGTCTTGCTGATAGATGGTTAATCGGATCATGTCCATTTCTCTTTCTTCTTCCAGGAGGTCGACTGCATCCTACCGGGCTTGTTCTGCTTCATCTTCAGAGTAGAGCTCGACTCGGGGTGCGTTGTGAAGCAGGTCACTCGGCAAAACTGCTTCGGCTTTGTAGATCAGAAAGAATGGGGTTCTTCCAGTCGATCGGTTCGGGGTTGTCCTCAATCCCCAAAGAACTGATGGAAGCTCATCGACCCATGCACCTGCTGCGTGCTTGAGATCGCGCATCAGTCGGGGTTTCAGTCCTTTGAGAATTAAGCCGTTTGCTCTTTCTGCTTGTCCATTCGACTGGGGGTGAGCGACTGAAGCGCAGTCGACTCGTGTGCCTTGAGAGGCGCAAAAGGCTCCGAATTTGTCAGAATCGAAGTTTGACCCATTGTCAGTGATGATGCTGTGCGGAACTCCATATTTGAATATCAACTCTCTGATGAAACTGATAGCAGTGCAAGCATCAAGATTCTTGATAGGCTTAGCTTCAATCCATTTGGTGAACTTGTCGACTGCTACTAGCACATGAGTGAAGCCGCTCCTGCCCGTTCTCAGTGGTCCAACCATGTCCAGTCCCCAAACAGCGAAGGGCCAGACGAGTGGAATGGTTTTCAGGGTTGACGCGGGTTTGTGTGACATATTGGAGTAAAACTGACATCCTTCACATTTGTCGACTATCTCTTTCGCCATTTCATTCGCACTTGGCCAGTAGAATCCCGCTTGGTATGCTTTAGCCACAATGGTCCGAGAGGACACATGATGACCACAGGTCCCCGAGTGGATATCATCAAGGATTATCTGACCTTCTTCTGGTGTTATACACTTCTGACTGACTCCAGTCACGCTTTCTCTATACAACTGTCCCTTTATGACTGTAAAGGCCTTGGATCGACGGACGATCTGTCGAGCCTCTTCTTCGTCCTCCGGGAGTTCTTTCCTTAGGATGTACGCGATGTACGGTACCGTCCAGTCGGGAGTGATGACCAAAACTTCCATGATCAGGTCGACCATAGCTGGAACTTCAACTTCAATCGAATCTGTGGCACTTTTTGGCTGCGGGGCTTCTTCAGTGAAGGGATCCTCCTGAACTGATGGTGTGTGGATGTGTTCCAAAAACACATTGCTGGGAATGGCTTCTCTTTTGGAACCTATTTTCGCCAAATCATCAGTTACTTGATTTTTCAGTCGGGGTATGTGATGAAGTTCTAACCCCTCGAATTTCTTCTCCAGCTTTCTCACCGCATTGCAATAACCAGTCATGTCTGGACTTTTGACGTCCCACTCCTTCATCACTTGATTAACCACCAAATCTGAGTCGCCATAGACCATGAGGCGACGGACGCCGAGTGAAATGGCCATGCGCAACCCATATAAAAGTGCTTCATATTCTGCTTCGTTATTGGAGGAATCAAAGTGGATTTGAAGAACATATCTGAGCTTATCTCCTCGGGGGGAGACCAATACTACCCCGGCACCGGAACCATTCAGCATTTTGGAACCGTCGAAGAACATGGTCCAATGCTCCGAGTGAACCTGAGTCGGTAGTTGTTGTTCAATCCACTCGGCGACGAAATCTGCTATTGCTTGGGACTTGATAGCTTTCTTAGCCTCAAACTTGATATCTAGAGGAAGGAGTTCAATCGCCCATTTTGCCACTCGACCAGTTGCATCTCTGTTGTGCAGGATCTCTGACAATGGAGCGTCGCCGACGACTGTAATGGAATGATCAAAAAAGTAGTGAGCAACCTTCTTTGTGGTCATATAAATCCCATATACAAGCTTCTGATAATGAGGATATGTTTGCTTCGACGGGGTCAAAACTTCAGAAACATAATATACTAGGCGCTGAACTTTGAAGGCTTTTCCTTCTTCTTCCCGCTCGACCGTAAGTACCGTACTGACGACTTGTCCCGTGGCTGCGATGTAAATCAGTAAAGGCTCTTTGCTGATTGGGGCAGCAAGCACCGGCTGGGTGGAGAGCAAAGCTTTGAGCTCTGCAAACGCTGCATCAGCTTCAGGAGTCCACTCGAACTTGTCTGACTTCTTCATCAGTCGGTAAAGAGGCAATGCCTTTTCACCGAGACGAGAGATGAATCGACTTAAAGCGGCCAAGCAACCAGTAAGCTTCTGGACGTCGTGCACTCGCACAGGACGTTTCATCCGGAGTATAGTACCGACTTTTTCTGGATTGGCGTCGATTCCCCGTTCAGAAACGAGAAAACCGAGTAACTTTCCGCCAGGAACTCCGAATGTGCACTTTGATGGATTAAGCTTGATATCATACCTCCTGAGGTTGGCAAAGGTTTCAACAAGGTCAGTCAGCAGGTCGGAACCCTTCCATGACTTGACCACAATATCATCCATGCATGCTTCCACATTCCGACTGGTTTGAGTGAGAAAACACTTCTGAATCATCCTCATGAATGTGGCTCCGGCATTCTTGAGGCTGAATGACATGGTAACATAACAGAAGCACCCAAATGGAGTGATGAAAGCTATTTTGATCTCGTCAGGTCCATACAGACGGATCTGATGGTACCCGGAATAGGCGTCTAAAAAAGACAGTCGCTCACATCCCGCAGTTGAGTCGACTATCTGGTCGATGCGGGGGAGAGGAAAATGATCTTTCAGGTAGGCCCGATTGATATGTTTAACGTCAATGCACATGCGAAGTGACTTGTCCTTCTTGGGGACCATGACAACGTTGGCGAGCCACTTGGAGTGGTAAATCTCTCGGATGAACTCCGTTGCTAAGAGCCGAGCCACCTCCTCGCCAATAGCCTTTCTCTTCTGGACGGCGGACCGTCGGAGATGTTCTTTGACAGGTTTCACTTTTGAGTCGACTCGTAGGCGGTGCTCAGCCAGCCCCCTGGGAACACCCGACATGTCAGAAGGCTTCCATGCGAAGATGTCCCAGTTCTCACGGAGGAACTGGATGAGCGCTTCTTCCTATTTGGAGTCGAGTGTTGTTAAGATATGAGTCGGAGCAGCACTGGGATCGGTCGGGTGAATGTGAACCGGCTTCGTTTCACCAAACGACTGAAAAGCTGATTCTGTAGCGGGCTTCTTGGCTCGCAACAAATCACTCGGGTCTGCAGTCTTCTGGTACTCCTGCAGCTCCACCACTGCCATCTGAGCATCAGCGATCTTTGAGCCTTTCCGAAAACACTCTTCTGCTTTCTTCCGATTGCCCGTAACAGTGATCACACCTTTGGGACCAGGCATCTTCAATTTGAGATACACATAACATGGTCGAGCCATGAAGCGTGCATAAGCTGGCCTGCCCAAAATAGCATGATAAGCACTCTGGAAATCCACAACTTCGAACGTCAACTTTTCTTTGCGGTAATTCTTGGCATCACTGAAAACCACATCAAGAGCAATTTGGCCGAGTGACTCAGCCTTCTTCCTAGGAATGACTCCATGGAAACTCATGTTGCTGGTACTGAGTCTGGACACCAGAATGCCCACCCCTTTCAACGTCTCGGCATACAGTATGTTCAAACCACTGCCACCATCCATCAAGACTTTGGTCAGTCGAGTGCCTTCAACAACTGGGTCGACCACCAAAGCTTGCCTCCCAGGGGTGGCAATGTGCGTTGGGTGATCGGACTGGTCGAATGTGATGGCAGTCTGAGACCACTTCAGATAACTGGGTGTCGCCGGAGCAACCATATTCACCTCACGATTGATAACTTTCAGTCGACTTTTGCTTTCAACATCAGCAAAAATCATCAAGGTGGAATTGACCTGGGGGTATCCATCATCACTGTCTTCCTTGTCCTCAATTTTGTCCGACTCCTTTTCCTTATATTTGGGTTGTTTGCCCTAGAACTGCTGGATCAAGAGCCGACACTGTCGAGTGGTTTGTTTCGGGTAAATGAGCTTACCCTCTTCATCTTTCTTGGTGTGGATGTGACATGGCAAATCCAACACATCATTTCCGTCTTGGTCTTTAACTTTCTTGGGGTTCCAAGGCCCTTTGGGTTTCCCCTTAAACTTTCCTTGAGTTACAGCCAAGGCTTCCCCAGGAGCAGCTGGCTCGGCTTTCCGCTTCTGTTTCCAATTGGAATTTCCTCCTCCGGTTTCTTGGGCGACTGACTTGTGCTTGCCACTCCGGAGTCGATCCTCATCTTCACCATTAGCGTACTTGGTGGCAATCTCCATCATCCGATTCAGAGACATGTCTCTGGTTCGACTGAATTTCAGATTCAGTTATCTGTACTTGACGCCTTCTTTGAAGGCACAGACTGCTTGGTGATCAGGCACATTCTCTACCGTGTGATGTAACATGATCCATCTCTGGAGGTAATCCCTCAAAGTTTCATTCGGCTTCTGCACGCAAGACCGCAGTTCCGTCAGCCCTGCCGGTCGCTTGCATGTTCCTTCAAATGTGGTGAAAAACACTCGGGCGAGATCTTCCCAAGTGTAAATGCTGCTGGGTGCTAACTGATTCAGCCACGCTCTGGCGGAGCCCTCCAACATGAGAGGCAGGTGCTTCATGGCCACTTCATCATTGCCACCGCCAATCTGGACAGCCACTCGGTAGTCTTCAAGCCAAGTATCGGGCTTGGACTCACCAGTGAACTTACTGACTCCAGTCGCCAACCTGAAGTTGGGAGGAAACACAGCGGCCCTGATGGCTCTACTAAAGCACTCTGGCCCCGAAACATGTACTCTGCTGCTGGTAGGTGCATCTCTGTCGTGACCTTCTCGGTGAGCTCTGTTCATGTCGACCAAACTTTGAACGAGAATGGATCTCGCATCAAAGCCTGGTTCCCTGGGGTCGACTGGAATCCTTCGCCCAACACTATGAGGGTACCTGTCATCCTGCTGTCGAGGCACATACGATCCACTCCTCGGGGGAGGGGTGGGCACTCGACGTCGATCGTCACGATTGAATCGGTGATCATACTGCTCATGGTTCCCATACTGATCAGGCCGGTCCCCACGTCCTCACGCCTCGGGGGCGATCTTGGGCTATGAGCCGACTGGACTGTGTCTGCAGCAATGGATCTGCTATGAATCCTGTTCCACGACTGAGAAACAGCGGAATTCTGGTCTCCTGCTGCCCGGACTAACGCTCTGATCTGCAGCAAGCCTCTGCCAGCCTCTGACTGGGAAGGCTGAATCAACTCTGCTATACGGGCTGGAGCTGCTAAATTCTGAATCGGAGTTCGATATACATGCGGGGGCGGAAAGAGCTGACGTCGATTGGATTCTGGAACCCGTTGTCGCGCACGCTCATCGAGTGCTCGCTGGAGGTTCTCCAGTCGAGTGCGCTCAGCCAAGTTTGCCAGGCGCGCGTCCTCCAAGGCACGAGTCTCGGGGGTTTCTCCAACGATAGGAGTGTGCAGTGCATCCATGTTCCGGCGACGAAGTTCTTCTCTCTGCAGCGACATGAGAGGCTCGGGGAGATATTCCTCATGGGGATGCGACGGGTCGCCTCCACCTGCGCCTCCATCGGTGCGGGGAAAACCGGGAGGACTGCGTGGTCCATCGACCATCAGAACCTCCGCCGCCGGATGACTGCTGTCGCACTCAGATGCGGTCTCTGCGGAGCTAGTCGACAGGTCGAACAGGCCGTAGAGGGATTCGTCAGGCTCGATCACCGCGACTTGAGGGGTGGCCGACTGGCGTGCCACCGCGTGTCTCACCCACCACTGAAGTCTCGACCGACCGGAGCGCTTGCGCCGGCGGGAAACAGGGAGGGAGGACAACACAGGGGCCGACCGATAATGGGTCGACGGTTGCCGCAAGAGGACGCCGCGGACACACGCGCAAAAATGCGTTGCCCCACGGACAGGGAGTGCGTCCACGTCGAGCGGAGCCTCCTGAAGCCAAGCGGAGTCGTCGGCGATGTACGTGAGCACGCCGAGACGGATCTCGCGGCCCTCCACCAAAACTCCGCTAGAAACCATGATGATTTGGATCGGAAAAGATCGCAACTCCTCCAACAAATCGCTAAGACACCGGCCCCACGGTGGGCGCCAACTGTCGTGGTTCTAAGTCTGACAGTAATGTAGGGGGGTAGGTATGGAGAGGCAAGATCTTAGCTATGGAGTGGTTGTAAGCACACGAGGTTTACGAGTTCAGGCCCTTCTCGGAGGAAGTAATAGCCTTACGTCTCGGAGCCCGGAGGCGGTCGACTGGATTATGTGTGTATGAATTACAGGGGTGCGAACCCTTTACACTGAGGAGGGGGGTGGCTTATATAGAGTTCGCCACACCCCTCCGGCCCTCAGTTATGCAGGGTTTTAAGTACATTAAGGTCGGGCGTTACTGGTAACGCCCCTAATAAAGTGCTATGATGACCATAAAAGCTACTTAATGACCGACCGTTAGCGTGCCGAGTGACTTTAGGTCTCCTGGCCGTCGAGTGGTTGGATCTTGGTCGAGTGATTGCTTCTTGGTCGAGTGTCTCCGAGTCTGTCGAGTGGAACACCTCCAAGTCGATTGAAAGGTGATTTCTTCTAGAGATGTCCTTGGGTAGGGCAGTTAGGACAGGTCCATGACCCTACCCTAGGTACATAGCTTCATCACATGCTTCTATCTATATCAACTCCCTCCACCAAGTTTTACCTCAATTGGTTAATCCAATTGCCCTGTGTAATTTTTCCAAGATTCTGTCCAGAATGAAGCTTTGTGAAGCAAGTGCCACTTTGATATTTCCAAGTGGCATGAAATCTTTACAGCAGCTTCATATCATCATATAACCCCTCTCTGCCAAATTTCAGCTCACGGAGATCAAGTATGTGAGTGTATCATCCAAATCCCTCATTCCGGCCAGTATTGCACTTTCTACTGCAACCCTCCTCTTAGTCTGATTTTTGGTGATCAGTATCACCTTAGTGAGTGATCATCGCTAGACAAACTCTTTACCATGTTACCAAGCTGGTTTAACCACAGAGAGTTACAAACACCTTCTTACTGAATTACTTTTGGAGCTAAGTGCAAATCTCTTCTTTGCCCCTTGACCGATTTATTTCTTTAGTTAGACTAAGGGCACCAAGGTCCATCCATTTGACATGGTTGGCCACGCCAAAGAGCGCCCCTTGCGCCAGTGTGTGTAGTGATCGCGCTGGTGTCATGGCTGCAGGCGTGCTCTGGCTTGTTCCGGCCATTATGCTCGTCTCCTCCCTCCTCGTCTCGACCTCAAACCTTGTCCAGGAGCTCGCCCGTGCTCGACTGCGTCGCCCTGCATCGCTGCCTCATCGTGATTCGCCATCAATGCGTCGCAAACGCCATGCCCGTGCCATGCCCTGCCCCTGACCTCCATTAGCACTGCTCAAGCTCGCTTGTGAGCTCCAGAGCCTTCCCCGCGGCTATATAAGGAGTGCCTGAGGTCCCCCGCTCCTCATCGCTCCCTCCCTCGCCTCATTTGCTCTCTGGAATCGCCTCATCTCGCCGGAGTTCGTCGCCGTCCACCATGGCCGCCTCGGCCTCGGCATGATTCCGGCCAAGACAAGCCTTCCCTCGTCATTCCGAGACGTCCACTGACTCCCCCTCGTCCCACTGAGCCTCCCCACCCCACCAGTTCGTCGCCGGAGTCCCTCGGGCCGCGCCTCCCGGAGCTTGGCCGTCGCCGTTGCTCTCGGCCACCACCTCGACCGAGCCCATCCGGAGCTCCTTCCTCTCTCCCGTCTCCACCACGACACTCCCCACACCCCTACCAGCCTTCCCATCTCCTCCGTTCGTCACCAGAGAGCCCGCATCACCGAGAGCCGCCGCCGCCCAAAGCTCCTGGCGCCTCCCTTCACCGTGACCTCCCCTCCTCTCAACTCCTCCCCGGTGCCTCCTTACCCTCTGAACGGGTGCGCCATGGCCTCCCGCACCCGCTGGTGGCCTCGGCTCGGCCAGAGATGGCCGGAGCCGGCCGGCCCCCTCGCCTGAGCGCTCCTGCCTGGCCTTGTTCCTTCTCTGTTCCTCGCGTGAGCGAACAGAGGGAGGAAGACGACGAGCGCTGGCCCCTCCCCCTGCCCCTGGGCCCCACGCGCTAGTGTCTCACCCCTCCATCCCACGTGGCAAGTGGAAACACATTTTCCAGAGTATGTCTTCTCTTCTCTGAAAGCGTATTCTATTTCTACTTCGGCCGGAACTACGTTTTCTAAGTCAGAAAGCGTATTTTCTCAAATCTGTTTTTGTCTTATCCACTTAGGGACCCGTTGGTGATACATTTTCACAGATTGGTCCTTGTTCTTCCAACCTTCAGAACTTTTCAACCGTAACTCCGATTGAGGTGAAACCAACACTCACTTCTTTGTATCGTCGAGCTCTAGCTTTTGGTAACATTTTCACTAGGTGTTCTCACAGTGAAAATGACCATTTTGCCCTTGCCTCTAACCAGCCCCCTCTGAGAAAGAACCGTCTGACGTTTTGTTCCACGACTTCACCGCACTTCTTCTTGGAGTCTCCGTCACCCCAGGCAAGCCACAATACCCACTTGCATGATAGTCATGCATTAGCCATGGTTTTCAACTTGAATATTTATTAAATGTTTGCTTGTTTAAAATATGGTTATCGTTGTTGGTAATGATTCTTGGCTAGTGCTTACTTTCTTTCTATGTTGTTATGCACCTGGTTTTCATGCCCTGCTAGTTGCTAATATTCCTTTCATATGCTTATGCTTGCTAGTAGTATATGTTGATGTTGGTAATGGTCTTTGGTGCATGACTGCCGTCTGTCCCGAGTAGCGTTGTTATGCATGTTCCATTGCATCCAGTTGGTTAAATGCTTGCATGATGGCCTTGTTGATACGTTATTGCATGATCTTTATTGTTGATGCTAGTGGTCATGTTATGCTATGAGTAGTGTTGTACTGGCAATATTCTTGCTCTTCATTATGCCATGCTCAGTTGGAAATGATTCATTGTTGATATGGTGGCTAGTTATGTTGTACCCTCATGACTATGTTGATATCATGCTCATGCATTGTAGTTGCATCAGGTTATTTTATCATGGCTCAGCATATTTGCATTCAAGTTTAACCGGATTAAATTGAACTTGAACAACTGTTGGCTGAGTCATAGTGCCACCATATCGAACTGACCAGTGCAACCACGCTTACCTTTATGGGAAGGTCCTAACTGGGTCTATTGCCGTGCCTCCCGCCGGTGCCTCCAACTAGGGAAGGTTATGGGCATGCGGCACCCTATCCCGGTAAGCAGACATAACCTTGTGTGCCCGTTGTTATTATTATGGATCCGGTCCCCGTGAGGGACGTTTTGGCCACGACGGTGGTCGTTGTGTCTTTGGTGGACACGGGGCCACCCATGACTAGCCTGGTTGGGAGTGGGTCGGAGTGGCCAGGAGAGTGTCATGGCAGTAGATCAGTTTTGTTGGAACGCCGTTGGTCCACCCGAATGGGAGTGCGAGGCCATGGGTTCCGTAGTGTGGGTACAGTGTACTAACCTCTACAGAGTGTATATTAAATCTATCGATAGCCGCGCCCGCGGATAAGGGCCCAGTTCGTAGTTGGTCATACTATGAGTCAACAGTAATAATAATAATGTGCTAAATAACAACCTCGGCTCGAGGATGAGATAAGTTGGTTGTGATCGCCGAAAGGATCACGGTTTGAGATCACGTGTCAGGTCCGCGTTGGCACAGGTGTCACTCATCCAATGGGCGAGACGCGCCTATGATATGTTGACACGTGGACCGGCCCACCAAGTTTAAATGGGCCGGCCCAACTGAAGGCCCACAAGATTTTAATGGGCCGGCCCAGCTAAAGGCCCACGAGATTTTCTGGACCATAATGGGTTGGCCCAGCTAAAGGCCCACAAGATTTTGCGGGCCATAATGGGCCGACCCAGGTAAAGGCCCACAAGATTTTTGTGTGCCATAATGGGCCGGCCTAGGTAAAGGCCCACGAGATTTCGCCTACATTAATGGGCCGGCCCAGCTGTAGGCCCACAAGATTTTGAGGACCCTAGTAGGCTGGCCCATTAACTGGCTGCCATGTTTTGGGCCAAATGCCGGCCCATATTTGATCCGGTCCATTAATGGCCTGCCACGCTTCGGGCCTAATAGTGGCCCATATGAGATCCGGCCCATTAAAAGCCTATCATGTTCTGGGCCAAATTACGGCACAGATCAGGTCCGACCCTTTAAGAGGCTTTGGGCTCAATTATGGCCCATATCAGATTCGGCCCGTCAACTAGACACTATGCTTTTGGGCCCACTTGCTAAAGGACCACTTAGTAATTCGGCTTGATATTAGTTTTGGCTTGTTAAGGGCCCGTTTAACATTTCAGCCCTATATTAATTTCGGCCTGTTAAAAGCCCGTCATATAGTTGGGTCTAACTACGGCCCGGTTTGCATCTGACCTGCTCGCAGCCGATATCTGATTAGGCCAAACAAGGACCGAGACAATTTTGGCCTGTTAAAAGCCCGTGATTTGATTCGCACAATCATGGGCCGGGGTTCATTTCAGGCTGTTGCCAACCCGTGAGCTGTTCGGCACGTTTCAGGCCCAACCCACATCGTGATTGCATGACGGCCCGATTATGTACCATAATTTTACGGTTTGGCCAGTTTACTACAAAGACAGGATATATATACAGTAAAATAACTGCAGCATCATGAATAGGAAAAAACTGAGACTATACAATAAGGAAATTACGGCATATTACATCCACTGGGCATCAAAGTTCGCCACTATGATGATAAAGCACAAGTAGACAACAAATTACATACACTGGGCATCAAAGATCGCCACCAGTGCAAATAAACACGCCGACAAGATAATGTACAAAACCGAGAGCACTTCAATAGAGTTCAAGAAAGGTTAGCCCTACTGGGCAAGATGATGAGACTGCGTTTGTTCAACACTTATATCTTCCTCACTCGGAAAGATAAACAAGCAGACAGATGGCAGGTTTTGCACATAAAAGTATCAGTGCTGACAATTCATCACATTTCTTCCTGACGAATAAAGTGACACAGTTTAAAATTGCATTAACACAATATGGTATTGTTCAGGTCAAGACATGGCAGGAAATGACATTGTGAAGGAGTTGATAGCTTCACGACACCACTGGATTACAGATCAAGAACTCATAAGTATCAATGGTTAGTGTGGTGTCAATTTATACCATTTCAGATTGGCAAATAAAGAGACAGTTTAAGTAATAGTAGAATGATATGACATTGTTCATAGTTAAGACATTGCAGAATATGAAATTGTGATGTAGTGGGTAGGTTCACCACACCACTAGATTACGGATAAAGAACAGAAGCATACATGCAGTGCAAAAGAAGATCACTTGCTCTGTATAGTTTAATTTGCATGGCATGAAGAAGGAACTTGGTTGTACAACTGAAAACTTAAATTGAGAAAGGACAAACTTTTGTTTATGAACTACATAATAAACTTTAAACAAGCAATTTGATGCAAACACCAAAAATAAACAACTGTTGCAGTCATGCCTAACCAAATATATACAACAAAGTTTGAAGGCTTGAGATGGACAAACTTACATTATTGGTGAAGACAGGCTCTATAAAGGCCTTGGCCATGCTGATGGGGGGGGGGCAATTCAAGAAGTTTACCACAGAATCTTCTTCAAAAGCATTGCCTTTATTCTAAATTTTGTTAAGAGTAAATATAGATGTGATAATATACGAAAAATGGAGAATATTTAAGATAAGATGAAGAGTGATGCTACATAACCAAGTAGCTATAAATGTAAGTGCAGCGATACAGGCAAAAGGTACAGCCAAGAGCAATGCACAACTAAACTTCTTCAGTACCAACCTTATGGTAAGAGTAAATATAGATCTGATGTGTAGAAAATGGAGGGCAAAGGAAAATAAGCTGCAGAGTGATGGTACATGAACAACTACCTGTCATTATAAGTACACTGATAAAGGACATCATGTACTTACAAGAACAATGCAGAGCTAAAAAATCATTGGCATTGGATATATTCTACACTAATGTAACCATTCATACAGATCAGATAATTTGGAGCGAACAATTGATAAGCAAGCTATCATGCATACTGCTGTCACATAATGAACCAGGTATGTATGCAAGTACAGTGATACAGGACAACATGTACTAACAAGAGCAAAGCAGCGGGCAGCATATTTGCGATATCCTGTCGTTCTTTTCAAACTAGAATTCTTCTTCGAGCAGATTTCCTACAAAAAAGATCCGTAAGGCACATGCGGAAAAGTAGAAGTTCAAATTGTCATGTGATTTCATAGACAATACCTCATCCTGGGAACGAGACCAGTGCATGATACGTCTCCAACGTATCTATAATTTTTGATTGCTCCATGCTATATTATCTACTGTTTTGGGCAATATTGGGCTTTATTTTCCACTTTTATATTACTTTTGGGACTAACCTATTAACCGGAGGCCCAGCCAGATTTGCTGTTTTATGCCTATTTCAGTGTTTCGAAGAAAAGGAATATCAGACGGAGTCGAAACGGAATGAAATCAACTGGAGAAGTTATTTTTGGAAGGAAACACACCTGATGGGCTTGGACCCTACGTCAGGGGAGACACGAGGTGCTCACGAGGGTGGGGGCGCGCCCCCTGTCTCGTGGGACCCCCATGGCTCCTCCGACATCCTCCCTGCACCCATATATACCCACGTGACCTAAAACTTCCAGAACGCAAGATAGATCGGGAGTTCCGCCACCAGAAGCCTCCGTAGCCACCAAAAGTCAATCGGGACCCTGTTCCGGCACCCTGCCAGAGGGGGGAACCCTCACCGGTGGCCATCTTCATCATCCCGGCGCTCTCCATGATGAGGAGGGAATAGTTCTCCCTCGGGGCTAAGGGTATGTACTAGTAGCTATGTGTTTGATCTCTCTCTCTCTCGTGTTCTTGAGATGATACGATCTTGATGTATCGCGAGCTTTGCTATTATATTTGGATCCTATGATGTTTCTCCCCCCCTCTTCTCTCTTGTAATGAATCGAGTTTCCCCTTTGAAGTAATCTTATCGGATTGCGTCTTTAAAGATTTGAGAACACTTGATGTATGTCTTGCCGTGGATATCTTTGGTGACAATGGGGTACCATGTGCCACTTGATGTATGTTTTGGTGACCAACTTGCGGTTCCGCCCATGAACCTATGCATAGGGGTTGGCACACGTTTTCGTCGTGATTCTCCGGTAGAACTTTGGGGCACTCTCTGAGGTCCTTTGTGTGTTGGTTGAATAGATGAATCTGAGATTGTGTGATGCATATCGTATAATCATGCCCACGGATACTTGAGGTGACATTGGAGTATCTAGGTGACATTAGGGTTTTGGTTGATTTGTGTCTTAAGGTGTTATTCTAGTACGAACTCTAGGGCTCTTTGTGACACTTATAGGAATAGCCCAACGGATTGATTGGGAAAAATAACTTTGAGGTGGTTTCGTACCCTACCATAATCTCTTCGTTCGTTCTCCGCTATTAGTGACTTTGGAGTGACTCTTTGTTGCATGTTGAGGGATAGTTATGTGATCCAATTATGTTAGTATTGTTGAGGGAACTTACACTAGCGAAAGTATGAACCCTAGGCCTTGTTTCAACACATTGCAATACCGTTTACGCTCATTTTATCACTTGCTACCTTGCTATTTTATTATTTCAGATTACAAAAACTATTATCTACTATCCATATTGCACTTGTATCACCATCTCTTCGCCGAACTAGTGCACCTATACAATTTACCATTGTATTGGGTGTGTTGGGGACACAAGAGACTCTTTGTTATTTGGTTGCAGGGTTGCTTGAGAGAGACCATCTTCATCCTACGCCTCCTACGGATTGATAAACCTTAGGTCATCTACTTGAGGGAAATTTGCTACTGTCCTACAAACCTCTGCACTTGGAGGCCCAACAACGTCTACAAGAAGAAGGTTGTGTAGTAGACATCAGTGCATAACAAGGTTTTTCCATTCAATGTCTTCTAAATTTAGCACAGGAGACTTCACCGGAAATTCGTTTATAGACTTGCCATCAAAGTGTGATTTCCTCAGGTAACACCGATACTGCTGCAATGCTTCCTTGCACAAGCAAGCTTTGCTCGTCATGACTATCCAGATTAACCCTCGCCTAGTTACAACAATGTAATGTAAATCATTGATGTGTTCAATCAGCAGAAAACAGGAAAATAATAACCATGAATAATAGCACTTACACATAAGTTGGACAGGAAGATGTGAAAATGGTGTTTGTCTTTACAATAATCTTCCCATGATGGGAATATATGCACGTAGTCCCTAACAACATTGAAAGCATTGTCTTTTAAACTGGGAATAAATGGAATGGGGTTCCAATCTGCAGGAATTGGTCGTCTCTGCAGTTGGGATAGGTCTTCGGCCGGCGGAATTGCTGTACTTTTTGCTGGAGTGGGATTTTTCTGTGGTACAGCTGGTGCTATGGCAAATGAAATCGGTATACCTTTTGCTGGAGTGCAGGTCCTATGTGGTGGGGCTAGTGGTGTGGCCAGTGAAGTATGGGTACAGTCTGCTGGAGTCGGTCCTACGTTTTGTGTCACTAGTTGTACAACCAATATAAGTGGGGTGCTGTCTGATTTCTCTGGCACCACCATGTTTTTCAAGGACTTTGCTGGTGCTCCTTCAGGTTCGGCAATCACCCTCTTCCTTTTTGATGTCTGATGCACAAGAACAGCATTTTAGTGGGAAAACATGGTATGATGACAGATGGAATATGTATTGATAATGGATAGGCATGGCATCTCGACATATATGATGAGTAAACTAAGAAGATGGCGGTGCAACAAAGTAGAAGAAATGCAAGACAACATAGGCAAGATACCCGCAATCATTAAAACATTACCAAATTAGAAGAGGCACCTTGATGGGTGAACAGGACAAGCCATCCGCCTTTGACGCCTCGAGGTTAGAATAGTCATTAGGATCATATTCTGAACAAGAATCAATAGGTGGGGAGCGTATGAGTTTCATTGCATCTAGAATGGCACTCAATGCCTTGGTGCCAATTTTGTAAGTCATTGAAGTGTTTAGCTTCAAGAGTGGACTGCTGCTAGTGCGACACAAAGCAGCTACACAGATCATAGTGTAGATATAACAGGAAAACCTTAAGCATCAGAGTAAAATCAGCAAAGTGGAACTTGCTGGAATATATGTGCTAAGTATTGCCGGTACGGCTAGAAAGGCTTCAGATACAGCTCTCATCAAGTGAAGGTGCGCTACTGTTAATATCAGTGTAACTCTCAAAGGCGACACAGCTCCCCGCATTTCCTTGCTATTCTTATAGGATTCAAGTGGGCATGCCACTACAAATCCTATTCCTATGTTTACAAGATCCTACGAATCAAAGAGGCTCAAAGTGTCCATCACAACCGACCGTATAGACCTCTACACTGCAAATGTCCCTGCTCATCTTCAGTACAAGGAACATACTGTACTACTGTCATACTCCCTCCATTCCAAAATTTAAGTCTTGGTAGAGATTTCCACTATGGATCACATACAGATGTATCCAGATACATTTTAGAGTGTAGATTCACTCATTTTGCTGCATATGTAGTCCATGGTGGAATCTATACAAAGACTTGTATTTAGGAACGGAGAGAGTACATATTAAATAAGAATGGAAGAGGAACATGGTAAAGAAGAGCAAGCAGATTTTGGATAATAAAATGTTGGTTGCGCAGTGCCCACACATGATGAACGAGAGCGCATTAAGAATGCAACTCCCAGCTGTCTCTCGACCATTTCAGGCGGTTGGATGAAGATCCTACGTCTCCTAACCCTTCTTCTTCCTTGTCTCTGATTCTTCCCATACAGAACACCGCACGGGCCACCAGCCGGACCACTGGCCCCCACCGCCTGTGTTCCTCCGCCACCCCCACCCCCGCTCCAACCCCCACCCGCGTCGAGTTTTCTTCGTTCGGCGAGGCCCCACAACCACCCGAGCCCCTTCGATCGCACCGGCGAACTCCGGCGAGCTCTGAAAAATCTACTGACCCAATTTTGAAATTTAGTCTACTGTGATTTAACTAGTGTGGAATATAAAAGGGGAAAACCATAAGCATTGGTAGTATAGTGTTGAGCGTGCCATGGCAGATCTGAAGGTGCAAACCGGACAAAGGCAACTTCGCAACCAAGACAAGAAATCAGAGTAAAGCAGTTGCGATCTATTTTCTTATTGCGATAAATAAGTTGAGCAGATACGAAAGAGTACCACCTCTGGTGCGGCGCCGTGTACGCATCTGCTGAGAATTTGACGGTGCTGCGGTAGCGATGGCTGTCGGCGGCGTGGAAGTAGATCTAGGAGGGTAGACGGTGGCGGCGAGGAGCGGTGGACGAGACGGTCGTACGAACGGCGCCGGCAAGGTGGACGACGGCGGGGATGAAGTGAGAGGACGGGATGCAAGGATCCCGGTCCGAAGCCGTGGATGAGAGAAGTCGATCTCTTGTAATGGATGGCGACGTCCGGGTATCAGCTCCGGCATGGTGGAGGAGGACGGCAGTGGATGGGGTGGCGGACGGCGGCGGACGGAGGAGGGTGGGGTGGAGAGGGTGTTTTGGCGCCCACGGAGTACGAATGGGGAAAAGGGAGGTAGAGAGGAAGGGGCGAACCATGTATTCAGGGCGCGCTTGTCCCAAATGCGAGGAAATTTACAAACTTAGCCCCCGTTTCAAATTTCTACTACATCACAACAACATTAGTCGGTTGGGGATAGGACGGTAATCTCGCATACACCGAATATTTGCCGACGAGAGTTTGTTTTTGGCGCCCACCCTGTATGAATATGAATCGGGGAGGGAGTCGATTTCGGCCGAGGACACACTGTCTTTCGGCGCCCATCGTGTATGAATCTGGGTGAGAGGCGGTTACGTCACGTTTGGGTGAAATTACAAACCTACCCCTATCGAAACCTATAGAAATCCAGCAGATAGGCTTTGCGTGGCAGGGATAGGCAGTAGTGATTTCCATCTCGCAGATTTTGGTTTCGGGCAGTTACTGCGACTTTCCCCGCTTCGTTCAAATTTTGTAGAGTGCACATTTACCGTGCCAACTCAATTCGAATCCCGTTTGTATTCTATTTTTTTCGAGCGGGATCCATTTTCAATTGGAATTACATTCTATATACATCATTTTTTATATATACTTTCAAAAGCACAACAAAGAATTCTGCTCCTTTATATGTATAATGTGATTTACAAATACAACGATCTCGAAATCTTAAGGTTGAGTTCGAGAAAATTTAACCAAATTATGTTCTACTAAAATGTATGGATCAGTAATACCTACATATTAAATAACATAGATGTGTGTGAATTCATATGAGTATGCATGTTTGATAGATCAATTTTGGTTCGAGTATGGATTACATGTATCACCATCTCAAATTCAAATATTTGAATCCCTTTTTTGTTCACTCCTTTCACGCCCATATCTCTCGCATGCATGCTCCTTCATGTAGCTATCACTCTCTTTTCTCCAGCTCACCCGCATGCTCACTTCATGTTTCTCCTATCCTCGCAAACATGGTCTCTCGACGTCTCCCTTGAGAAGTGTCGCACTCTCCCTATCATTATACATTACACGGTTTTCATTATCTCTCACGTCTCTACTGTTCTCTGGTATCACTCGGTACCTAAGCTTTCTTTTTCACTACCACACACACAGTCTCCACTCGTCTTTCACTTTGTCTTTCTCTCTATGGGATTCTCTCACACACCCTATATGTCTCTACATATGACTCATACCACTAAAATTACTCTCTCTCTCTCTCTCTCTCTCTTTCTCCTGTAGACACAACATTTGTTGCGGTCTCCTTTTCGTCTCCATCCCAGACTGACATTATTCATTTGTTTACCGATCAGACAACCTCGACTACCATCTCCTCTCTCTCTCACAGACACACACACACAACTCTTGCTTCCACTCCGCTTCCCGACTACCGTCTCTCTCTCTCACACACAAAACTCTCGCTTTCGCACCCCGACTCGTATTTCTCTCACAAACATTTATCGACTAGCTAGCCTCTAGATAGGTTTATACACCCGCACACTCGTGCTTCCACCATCGCATACATGTCTCTCTCCCGCTCCTTGTATCTATGTAGATTTTTCTTCCCTTCTTGAGAGATGCCCTCTCGATCGTGCACACACACACTATCGCCTCATTTTAAGCTGATACCTATCGCACACACACTCCTTGTGTCTTTGTCACACATGCACTCCGTCCTCCTCCACTCTCCCTCTCTCTCACACACACATGGGCTTTTTGCAACAACTAGCAAGATGCCCATGCGTTGCACGGAACATAAAGATGCATTTGTACGAGTAGTTTATCTTGTGGGGGAAAAGGATGAATGAGGGAAGGCCTTATTTGCAAATGTGGAGAGGGGTGTGGGTATCTTTTTGCAAAATTGCCATAGTTTCCTTCCTATCCGTCTGATATAGATCGGACGGCCTATATTGCAGGATGGCAGGCACACGATCATCACCGACAATGCTTTTTATAAGAGTAGGGATAAAAATAGAGTTGGTGATGATGATGGGCTTGCCATCCTGCAATGTAGGTCGTCCGATTTATATCTGACGGATAGGAAGGAAAATATGGCAATTTACCTGCACTCTTCACCACATTTGCAGATAAGGCCTTCCCTTGTTCATCCTTTTCTCCCACAAGATCTTGATGTTCCGTGCAACGCACATGCATCTTGCTAGTAAGAGTAGAAATTAGACATGTACCACTTCTCGAATCTTCAAAACCAACAACATTCCTCCCTTATCTCATCAAAACCGCCAAAGGAATATATTTTGAGTGAAACGTAACATATTTTTAGTGATATACGTATTTCAAAACTAGACTTTTTTTTCTATCAAATCGGTGAATATGTATTAATCTACTTTGATCGTGTGCCACCGCATTGGCACATTGCTAGTAGTTATTATAATTTTTTGGACAACAGACAAATGGTGGAGTACATATACGAAGAGAAGAGGCGCACGCACGCAGTCGGCCTCTCGATGTCTCGCACACATGAGTGTTACGTAAAGGCGACGTTAACAAATAAACCCTAAAACCCTAGGTGCATGATTGCTGCATTCGCGGGTACCGGGTACATGGTGGAGCACCTTTGTAGGAATAGTCAGCTCGCGTGATAATTTGATCCGTAGGAGTTGATGGTCGGGACCACAGGTGAACGACTTGGAGTGCGGTGGCTCACCAGTTCCCACAGATCGAGTAGCCATGTTTAAAATATCATTTTTAGCGGAGTTAAGAGTTCCGACTTTCAATGGCGCGTTATAAGTAGTAAGTAGTTTTTAGAACGATTGGTATGGAGCGAAAATGGAATTCATAGTACTACGTACCTCCTTGGCGTATGGTTGTATGGTTTTTTTTGCGATGGAGGTTGTATGGGTTTATGTTGCGAGATGTTGAACCTGGTAGTTCTAGGGCAAATACTATGGTTTAGATTTAGATGCTGGTTTTCAGTAATGAAAATCAGAAGGGGAAACCCTTCTTTGATTAAAAAAAACTACTACCTCCATTCTGGTTTACTAGTCCCCATCGTACTTTGGGTCAAAGTTTGTCCATGAATTTTACTTGTAAAATGTGAATGGAAAACGAGATTTTGTTATACCCAAACAAAAAAGGACTGGAGGGAGTGATTGCTCTAACACGGACGCGACATCTCATAGCGCAGGCATTGAACCAGCGCGCCGGCCAGGAGGGCCGCACTCACTGCATGCCCGGCTGAGCACGCCTCCTTGCCGCGTGCAACCAGCTTAAGACTGCCCCGCCTGCCTTCATTGAATCCGCGCGTGTGCCGGCAACACGTCCTTCCGTGAATCGGCAGGCATTTTAGAACCCAAAAATGACTAAAATATAATTAATTTACGCATGGTCTTGACTTGTTGTGCTCGCACTGGTAGCAGGAACTAGTAGAGGATTTTCTTTATTTATAACTCTCCTCACATTTTTTGGCTTTGAAGTGAATCATGGTTGTGGACATTATGTATGGATGTGCAGATATCTATGAACATGAGTTTGATGTGGAAGTTGAACTTGGAATGTCGGGCTAGCGCGTGAACTATACCATGTCCAATGCTTCGTCTATTATTGTTTGGAAAGTAATTGCTATTATTACATGACCCAAAAAAACATTTTGTGCCACATCAGTAGATGCACAGACATCACAATAGGCATGCTGACTGGATAAACATTTGAACCTAGCTATTATGAAGGAAATTTTGTATTGACAACAGTTTTAGATAGCAGGAGACGCCTAGCCTGCTCTTCCTCTTCTAGCTTATTTCTGGCTTCTTCCATCTCTTCTTTGGCTTGGGTGAAGAGAGCATCTGATTGCTCTTTTCGCTTCTTCAGGAACTCAGCTACATTCTCAAGGGCTGTTGCACGCTTTCTTTCAGCCTTTACTAATGCCACGAGGACACGAACAGCTGACGACTCCACCTGGCTTGTGTGTAATCCAGTATCATCTGGGAATTTGCACCTTGTGTCTAATCCAGCATCATTAGGGAACTGGCACCTTGTGTGTAATCCAGCCTCATTTGGGAAACATGATCTCGAGGTTGACCATACTTCCCTCCTCGCAGGAACTGCATCCTGACATGAAGTTACTTCTTTTTTAGATCAATACTCAGAGCAACCTAGATCCATTTAGTAGAAGCAAGATAAACAGAACTCGGAGAAGTGAATTCAAAAGGAAAAATAAAATAAAAACAGACTACAAGGTGAGAACACCCACTTCCTACATCAAGCTAAAAACGAAAGCATTAGGACGATTAAGACTCTTCTTATTACACATCGAAGAACACCACGCTTAATAGAAACAGAAACTACAACACATACACATCGAAGAACACGAGGCTACAGGAAAGTAATTGAAAGGGTGTTACTTACCAAAGCTTGTTTTACAGGTTCGGTGCAGCTCCTCTTTAACTTGCCACGCTCCTTGAAGATGTCCCGAATATCCCGTGTTTGGTCTTCATTGCTCCTCTGCATGTTCGCACTCGTGGTTTTAAAATCTCAAAATGGCAAGAAAAATATAATACTAGTAATACTCGCGCATCTTGTGGGCAACATTAAAGCACTCGCCTGCCATGTTAGAGCATCTCCAACAGAATCGCAACGTGTGGTGCTTTAAAAATCTCAACATGCTATCTCTACTCTCTTCTCTACTGTTATATTTATTTAATATTTAATATTTATCTCTACTTCCTTTACTGTCTACTTTTTTTCTCTATACTTTTTTTTTCTTGCAATATAGGTCGTCCGATTTATATCTGACAGATAGGAAGGAAACAAATGGGAATTTTGCAAAAAGATATCCATACCCCTCTCTAGATTTGCAAATAAGGCCTTCCCTCGTTCATCCTTTTCTCCCACAAGATAAACTACTCATACAAATGCATCTTGATGCGTGCAACGCATGGGCATCTTGCTAGTTCTAAAAACCTTTCCATCATTTGCCACACTACTGGTTGCAGATGAAAAACCTACCCAAGCACATCGCGGTACAGGAGCGACGCACAATTAAAACTGATATTCTGTTGGACAATGGAGGCTATAGCCAATTACTTTTACGGGAACAATAGCACCCAGGAAATTTGAAGTGTAGGTATGAACAAAATTGGAACTGCACATGTACTGCTAAGTGATTCAATACACACATTACCAATCGAGGAGGAGAATGATGGTCGCGGCGGCCTCTGTGAGTCATGGTCGGCAACGGGAGTCAGTTCATTGTCCACGACGGCGGTACTTCTGCGCTTGGCATCGGCTTTCGAGAAGCAGATCCGAGACCATGGAAGACGATGCCGGGGAAGAGGCTCCGTGTACGATGACGACGGTGGACCGGCTCCAGCGTGGCGTACGAGGTCATCAATGAGGCAGATGCGCTGCAGTGGACGAGTGTGCCGATGTAAAGGGGAGGAGCGCGAAGGTTGCGTTGCCGTGGAGAAGTCTATTTTGCGGTGGGGATAGAAAATGGGGAGAATTCAGGTGTACTACTCGGTGTGCCGGGGTTGGGTTGGCTGGGTAGGGTGAACCTGAAGTTATGAAAACAGCCCCCTACCAAGTGTCATCAGTAGGCCTGTTCCGAAGGCTATGATGGTAACTTCCCACTGCTCGAATCAGGGTCGCGGGAGATTTTCCCGCTGACCTCAAAATTTTGTGACACTGGACTCCTCGTGTGGCGTGTTGAGTGATTCGGCTAAGCAACTAGCGAGTAGTAGTAGTAAACTCTGCATATTAGGTTTGACCGAAGTCAAACTTCCTAAAGTTTGACCAAGTTTATAGAAAAATATAAACATTTACCATAACAAATATGTATGATGTGAAAGTACATTCAATAATGAATCTAATGGTATTTATTTGTTATTGTATATGTTAATATTTTTTGTTATAAGCTCTCTGAGAGTTTACAAAACTTGACTTTGACCAATGCTAATACGCGGACTTAAATAAAAACGGAGGGAGTACACATTTGTTTTCTTAGTTTGTAGTGAACTAATCATTTGTTGAAATTGTGAAATAAATATATTAGGCTATTGACTTCGAATGTAATGGTCTATACAATTCAATAGTTACAATCATTGTCGAATCCCAAGATGTATACAAGGTCTATAGTACTTCACAACATGCTCAAACTCACATAATCCCAGTCAAATGAGAATCTAAATGCATTTCATAGTTATTACTTTGTAGGATGCAACAAAAACAACCATAAATCTACATCAGCCATTATAGAAGCAACATTTTGACATATCCCAATGTGTAAATGAAACGTGCAGAGAGAGCTTTTGAAGATGGAGCAGACAGGGCGGGAAAGATTGTATGCATGTGGACGAGAGAGTAGGAGACAAACCTAACGAGACACAGAGAGAGAGAGAGAGAGAGAGAGAGAAAGAGAGAGGAAGAAGTTAGGTCTGTGAGAAAGATGGATACATGTAATATACATGAGATGCGTGTGCATCTGGATTCTGTATATGTGGAAGGAGAAGAGACACCATGTTTGATGAGAGAGCTGGAAAAACATGGACGAGAGGGGAAGGATCTCGTGGGTTGAGGTATTTACAATTTTGTGCGGGGGAGAGAGGGATTGGTAATTTTGTGCAAGAGAGAGAGAGGGGGGGATGGGGGAAGGAGTCAGTCAGCCATCGTCACATCACCCTGCTTCCAAATGACCCCGCATTCTCTAGCACGGTGTGGTCGCCGTCTTCGATCTGCTCGATGCCCTCTTTGAAGATTGAGGTGTTGTGCATGTTGGGGTGCAAAGAAGCACAAGCGAGAGTGGTCACCGTATAACCTTTGATGGGGATGAATTGTGTGCTCGGGGGAGTGTGTGTGTGTGTTGTGCTGCGTGTGTGTGTGTGTGTGTATGTGTGTTATATTGAGAGAAAACAAACCTAAGGAGAGAAATGGGTATTCACGAAGAGATTGTGCGGGCCTTGAGGTGGGCAGGGGCCGGGTGAGGTGTCAAAATGTGCGTGTTGATGCATGTGTTGCATGCGACCGTGTGAGGGACGGACAAATCGAGAGAGATGGTTGTTGTGTTACGGATGCTCCTCTCTCCGTCTCTCTCTCTCTCACACACACACAAACACAAAAGTAAACTAGAAGACCGTTCTCTCATGTATACACAACGTATCGGCATCTGTCTATGTCTCACTCATGCATGATCATTTGCACATTCACACCTCTCTATGTCTGTATCACACGCACACCGTCTCCACATTGCCTTCCGCCACAACACACATATGGACACATACACACATTCTCTCTCAGTCACACACACAAAATCAGTATTAAAAAAACTAGGGCGCACCTAAAACGTCCAAATCCAAATAAACACGAACAGGAGCTAAATTCAAATATATGGAAATATTGCAGCGTCAAGAACTTTCACAGGAAAAAAAGTTCAGTAATATTCGAGGATTGTTTTCACACACACAAAAAGGTTCGGTGGATGTCCTTGGAGCGCGACATGGTGACGCAACGTTCGATCGACCGCGCGGCCGCGGTTCACGCGCTTGCACAGGATTCCGTATCGTGGCTGTGGTACTAACTAATAAAAGCGCTGCCTAAGTCTAATGTTTACGTGTACTAGTACGGTTTTCTTTTAAGTTTGACCAACCTTATATATAAAACTAAAGTAAGCTCCCACACGCGCACTCATCAATATGCTGCCACCGCCGTTGCGCATGCCGGCGCCCGCCTGCTCTGGCCAACAATTTCTCGCCCATCACCGCCGTGTCGCCGCCATCCCTGTGCCATGAAGCCGAAGGCTCGCCCGCTCACGTCGTCTGCAGTCCCTCCTTGTGATGCCGCCGCACTGCCAAGCACGCGAGCAACTGGTGGAGCCGCGTCTATGCACGCAGCGTACGAAGAGGAGGACGAGCGCGTGCTCCAGCACGCCGGCGAGGAGGAACTAGCGTGTCATTGTCGTCTCCACCCGCGCGGGGGAGGCGCGCATGGTGGCTGTCACGGCGGAAGCCGGTCGCGCGCGCGTCGAGCCTGCAAACCGGGTGCGGACGCGGAATCTACCTTCGAGACCTTGAATGCCACGTGGATCCTGCAATTTGAAGGAGCAATTTGGGTCAGTTGACTCATGTGAGCCTTTTGATGCAACATGGATGGCTAGAAGGGCTTCTTCCACCTCTTCTGTCGTCTTCTTCCTTCACTCCGTCGAACTTCTTTCACAAATCGACTGACCCAAATTATACTACTAGTACGAACGTATTAAGTACAGTAGGAACACGAAAATACGAACAGTAGTACCAACTGCAAGAAGAACAGTAGTAAGACATAGTAGTAGTACTACTGTACGTACTAAAGAGTTCAAATAACGAGAAAGAACATAAACATAGTTCTGCTGGGGCCTCAGCACAACACACCCTTGAAAATAAACTAAGCAACTAGTCCGCTTGACACTGCAGTAGGACCAGCATGAGCGACGGCACTGCCACCTACTCGGAGTCCGAGTCCACGTCCTCGACTTCGTCCTTGTCCCTCTTCCTCTTCCTCTTCGCCGACACTTCTTTTCTTGAACTGGACACTGGGCTCTGCTTCTTCATCCAACCCTTGTAGATATTTAAACAAAGGTAGGCATCCATTGGTGCGTACAGGATGTGATCTTCATCTAATGTCTTCGACTCCCATGCATGATGAAACTCGTGATGAGGTTTCTTCGGTTTAGCGTATGAAGGATCAATCATGGCTGCTGCCAGGGTCAGCATTGAAGGTTGAGAGGAGGACACCAGGCTTGCCTTCTGGAGATCAAAGGGCTGGCCTACAACGAGACCTATCCGACGCAGGACATCCCTGTCGTTCTTAAAGCCTACAGTAACGAATTTCACTCTTTTGTCCTTGAGGAAGTTCTTAAAATCCTGGCACTCAATGTTGGCATGGCATATGTGGTAGACCAAGCAAACATTATGTATGCAAACCTGGATCACGGCAGGCTTCTTCCTGTCTTCGTCCTTTAGATCCTTCTCTCGTCCCAGGACTGTGGTGTACTCAACATCTAGCCTAGCGACCCACTCATCCGTTAAACTGTTGAACATGCGTAGGAAGCGAGCAAGCCATGCTTTCACCGTCTCGGATCCACGTGTGTAGATGACGATGAACTGATCACCGGTGATGGCTCTAACCTGGTACTCAGCGGCGACCATGGAGATTTGGGAGGCCATGGATTTTGGAGGAGGGTTAGGAGAAGTTGAACTGTTGTACCCCGCAAAAAAACTTGGAGCGAACTAATGTGAAAGGACGGGACGACTGGGAGCGAATTGTTGTAAGGTAGAAGATGGGGACGAGTAGGGCGTGCGAACGGCATGGGGTTGCTGGCTTGCCCGGTGGATAAACGGCTGCAAGCCCCCAAAGAGTTCTTGAGAACTATGCAGGACCCACTAGATGTCATGTCTACTAGACCCATATCGTAGGCCTGACGGTATAGCTTCTGCCTGTTCGCATGCCATGCCGGCGCGTGGATGTAACTTCACTTAATTCCGTCAAACATCGCGCCTCCCACGACCTTCGCCTCCCTCGCGCGGTCGCGCCCTTTGAGACTTCGACCGGCTATAAATGATAATTTTTTTGCCTTTTTTTAGACAAGCAATTTTTTTGCCTACTCCGCATGCATGATACTCCCTCTGGTCCTTTTTACTCCCGTCAACCGTTTGCAAAGTGTTTGACCAAAGTTATACTTTTTTTTGAACACCACCTTATATTAATTAACCAGCCACACCAGTACACTCATTCGATACAATATTCACCACACAGGGCGGTATGTTATTTACAAGAATACCATCTAATCTATTGTCAAAGATATACTTAGCGATTAAGTGTGCCACCTTATTGGCCGAACGACTAATCTTTGACAATTGAAGATTGTTGATCAACTTTGAGATGCTCAACACTTTCATCTTCAGGTCACGCATAGCAAACCTATCATAGTCCCCCGATGCAAGAGACGCTATCACAAAAGCGCAATCAATCTCTAAAATTACAGGATTATGAAGACAAATACCTATGTAGAGACCAGCAATGCAATCCCTAAGCTCCGCTTCCTCCATGCTTTGACAGGCATCAATGAAATCCCACGACCAAATTTATACTAAAAATATCAATATCTACAGTACTGATTATAATGAGTATAAGAAGTACGTTTTATAATGAGTGTAAAAATATTGATTTGACATTGTGAATGTTGACACATTTTTCTATAAGTCTGGTGAAAGTAGAGGTACATTGACTTCAGACAAAACTTAAATGCACAATGCAGACTAGTTCCTCCGTCCAGGTGCGTGCCATGTCCTATCTTGTCATCACAACAAGGTTAGCTAGTAGAGTACCACTACCTCCCTTCTAGTTTAAAGGGCTCGATTCAAAAATTTCACCTACTCTTAGCAAGATAGTAGAGGAGGTGGAATAGTTTTTGAAGTTTGCAAAAGTACTCAACTAGTGCTGTCGTTCTTCACAAAAAAATGTGTTTACCAATGCATGCATGAACACTGGTTACTCTAACCCCCCTCTCTTCTTTAATTCTTTGCCACATCAGCATGTTTGCTATTCCCGTGTGCATGATACCAGCTAAGATACCACCATTATGGCCAGCCTTAATCATCGCATGCAATAATTTAGTGCACCTTGGAATATGAACATGTGTGGGGCGTGTATGTTTTTAATGACTTGAGACTATACCTAGCCCAGCATGCAAGATGACTTATTATGCACCGTTCCCCATACCTGCAGGAAGCCCGTTCATCTCCAAATCTTTTCCTCTCCATGTGTGGAAACAATATGCCTGCCAAACTCTCCTTCTTCCTCCGGCGGTCCCACCACTCCACCCCGTGTGAAAATTTTTGCATGCATGACTCTCCTCCCCCCACGCTCGTCCAATCTGTTGTGACCAGCAATATTTCCACCCCTTCGCTCCCCCGTAATTTACTCCAACAAATATGCCCACGTAGCTGTTACTTAACTGCAGGTGCATTGGGTCACTGACATATGGGCCCAACAGGGGTCTGGCCCACATGTCAGTGACGCAACTGGACCTGCAGTTAAGTCAGTGCAGCTCAGTCCATATCTTACGTAGGTGTGCCATTGCTCGCTATAAATACTGCGCCTCCCACGACATCGCTATCTCCTCCCCCTCATGTTCACGTTCATCGCTATCTCCTCCCCCTCCCTCTCACGTCGACCACCATGGCATCGCCCCTCCCAAGCCCTAGGAGCCCCTCACTGCACCGCGCGAACGGTCACGTGTCGCCGTTCCGTTCCTCGCCGCCACTAGTCGAGGAGGACGCGTCGGTGTTCCGCTCCTCACCGCTACGCGACGCGTCGCCGTTCCGTTCTTCGCCGCCACTAGTCGAGGAGGACGAGTCGGCGTTCCGCTCCTCGCCGCGACGCGACGCGTCGCTGTTCTGTTCCTCTCCACCACTAGTCGAGGAGGACGCGTCAGCGTTCCGCTCCTCGCCGCGACGCGTCGAGGTGGACGCGTCGGCGTTCCCAATCTCGCCAGCACGCGCGCCAGAGGACGCGTCGGCTCCCCGCTACGAGGAGAACGCCGCGCCGCCCGCCGAGCCCCCCAGCCTTGAGGAGTTTTGGAAAGAAATGGATGTCGCCTTGTGGGAGGCTTTGCCTCCAGCAGAGCACGCCAAAATAGAGGCGGAGAAGAAGGCCGAGTAAGAGAAGCGCACCGCGGAACAAGCTGCCTAGGAGGCCCATGTCACGTCCGACAGAGTCAGGCAATTGGCTCTTTGGCAGAAGGCTCATGCGAGGGCCGTGAGGGTGGCGGAGGACGCTTGTGCCGACGCCCTAAGTGCAGTCGGGCCCAAGCGCCTCATCTATGCTTGGCGGTACGTGGACCGGGTGCACGCTTCCAGCAAGGAGGAGTACCTGTTGGCGCCGGATCACCACACCGGTGAGATCGCGCTCGCCCGCCGGTAAGCCGCCAATCAGCACCTCGCGAGTTGCGAGGCTGAGGAAGAGGTGTTGTGTCGGCGCGCTGGGAAATGGCCGCGCACCAGGGCACTCGTGGCGCGCCGCAAGCGCTCCTGCGAGCGTCGTGGCTTTTAGGAGGAGTATAATTTTTGTTTCGTAAGGCGATCTCATTAGTTTTGGGACGCAAATGATAAATCCCGAACGTCCAGGAATTTTTAGCGTCCTTAATTAAGTAT
Organism: Triticum urartu; assembly: GCF_003073215.2. Taxonomy (NCBI): domain Eukaryota; kingdom Viridiplantae; phylum Streptophyta; class Magnoliopsida; order Poales; family Poaceae; genus Triticum; species Triticum urartu. The sequence continues at coordinate 178,631,477 of NC_053023.1, forward strand.
GTAAAAGGGAAAGTTTGGAAACCTTGTGTATTCGTACACATTTTGCAAGTACGTGCATATAGCACAAACTTTACTATATACTATCGCACTACACGTCTCTCTCGATATATGCTTGCAGACTGTGCTACTCCCTCCGTCCAGGTCAATAAGTCATCTTTGGTTGTGCACCGTGACCAAGAAGGAGGGAAGACTTATACACCTAGACGGAGGGAGTACTACTATTACTTATGTACGTGCAAATGCACGTTTTAACATTAGGATGCGGTTTTTGTAAAAGTAGAAAAACAACACTAGTCAAGCTTGTGAAACGATTCAATGCAAAACAAATGCAAAAATGCTCGTTTGATTGTTTACTTTTAGCTTCCTTCTCTGTGGTTATCGTACTTTGTACGGAGTATCTCACTAGTTGGAAAGGCATGCAAATTCCCAAACCGCTTCCTACACCCTGTATCAATTTTTTTGCCTAACAAGTTGTGTCATGCAATTGGAATTCCAACTTGAGTACTACTACTAGTAGGAGTACCAGGGGCCAGTTCTTTTAGGCTTCTAGATTAGTAATCCCATAACTACTACCTCCGTCCTATTTTATTGGTCCCCATTGTAATCTGTGTCAAATTTTGATCATAAATTTAACTAATGAAATGTTAGTGCATGTCACATGCACTACTCCATCCGTCTAGGTGAGTAAGTCATCTTAGGCTATGCACCGTGACCAAGGAGGAGGAGAAAACGAGAAATGTTAATGTTTATTTGCTAATTAATAATATTGCATGCAATGAACTAACCACTGCATGTCATGTTTGATAGCTCAAGTCATTAAAAGCATGCACACTCTTTATCTCTTATTGGTTGATATGTCAAGAAACAAGAAACGAGGTAGAAGTTAATGCACCGCGCCTAAGTGTTTTGGGATTATTTGGTTTTCGTAAGATGACTTACACAACTAGACGAAGGGATTACAATGGTGAGGAATAAACCAGTTAAATTTTTGGTCAAAATTTAGCACAAATTACAATGGTGAGGAATAAACCAGGACGAAGTAGTAGTTTAGAAGCCCAAATAAATGAGTAGTACTCTCCACTGTGACTAGTCTTGTGGGGAAAGCTGGGGAAGCCGCCAAAAGAACTGGCCCTAGGAGTAGTAGCTAGGGATCGAGTGTGCGAGATGAACGGGAGAAAGTAAATGCAGAGAGATGAAATGGAAAAAAGACGGAGGGATGTGATGGTTGCTTGTCCGTTTATTTTACCAAGCCATTTATTATTGGGAGTGGTTGGGTTTTGTGATATGACGGCTTTACTGCCGCGCCACGAGCGGGGTGAGAGGTGAGACTCCCGTGCAGCGCCACCCTCTACACTTGTACTACATCGGTCGTGGTTTATTAGTCCCCCATTGAATTTGACTGAAGATTTAACTGACAAAATGTTAGTGCATGTCAACAAAAACTATATCGTTGGATTCACATTTGAACATAGTTTTGAATGATATAATTTTGGGTGACATGCATCGGCATTTATCGTACTATATATAATGTTAGTTCAATTTTTGGTCGTACTAATCTATAGTAGTAAGGTGCCCGTGCGTTGCACCAAAGAATGAAATGCATTGATCGGGGAGTTGTTTATTTTGACAAAGGATGTGGGGGTCATCTCATGTGTAACGGGTATCAATAGGTTTCTTCGGATATTATTTCATCTCTAGAGCTCACAAACATCCGGGTGAAATAGATAAAAAAGGTATCTTTTTCAAACAAAAGCGTTCAACTGTTCAACCTGCATCCAAAACTTGTGAAGAAATAATACTTATTGTGCTTTGCAAGAAATGATCTTTAAGAATTAGTTTTGAGTATCGATTGTTATACATGTTGGCTACAGATGACATGGCACTTTCTTATAGTCAACAGTTGGCTATACTATTAAGTAATATTAACCATGCCCTTATACACCTAGATGGAGGGATTAAATCAGGATGACTTGCAAGTGGGCAGAGGAGATTTAAGAAATGGTTCATCGTAAGTCTTTCACCAGTACTATAGTAAAAATTCATACATGGAAGATTCTAGACTAAACCATAAACAGATACACTTTTATTCATGCGCGATACTCCAATAGAGCAAGATCCTGCATGGAAGTCTCCACATACTTAGACAGCGGATTACATTGAGCGATTTCGAAATGGAAGGACAGAAACACATACGGTGCAACGGGAGCAGCACCGTTGGCATTGAGGTTGTCTCCCATGTCCAAACACCACGTAGACACGGTCTTTGAGCATGGTTCGTAGTCGTTCCACGCTCGGGCATTGAAGTTTGTAACTATTTTAGATTAGAATATACTACTCCTCCGGTGCTAGTAGTAGAGCAGAGTCCTACTCTACTACTCTACTCAAGCAAGTTAGGGCATAACACTGTAGGGAGTACCAGTACTGTGATCACTCAAGCAAGTTGTCTGGCATCGACATGACCCTACGCTGCTGGTATGTGTCTCGTAAGTCAAGCAGCGTGCTGTAGTCATCATCACCTATCCACTTCCCGCAGCACATATTCGCTTCTCTATCTTTGTCCGCACATAATCTCGTCCAATCTTCCATCCCCGCTAAGGCGCCTCCCCCCTCGTCCGAAACCCAAGCACTAACGATGGCAGAATCGAGCAGCGTCCGCCGAAAGAGTGGCTGGAATTCGCTCCCCACAGAGGTAATCAAGCTCATTGTTTCGCGTGTGGACAATCTCAGTACCATGCCGCTCGCCGCGTGCTCATCGGGGCTGTACCGTTTACTCAAAGCCCTCAGGCCGGAGCTTTTTAAGCCAGCTCCTTGCTTGCTGATGACGCCTGATCTTCAGAAACGGCGTGTCATGCAGCATAACGATCGTAGGGTGACGAGCATCAACCCCCTTGACTGTGATCCGATCCCCGTCAGCCTCAACTACATTAACGGTATGTACTGGGTCGGCATGAACACGTCTTGGATGGTGCTCGTCGACGGTCGCGGCAGCTGGATGCTCGTGGAGGTCTACACCCGGCGATTGATCCTCCTTCTTTGATTAACACTGCACTACTTTGGCACCGCGGCATGGCAGTTGCAGGTGGTTCCTAGCTCGATCAGACGACGGCGAAAGATTGATGATCGTTCGCACGTACCAGACGTGTTGTTTCACGGAATACAATCACAGTCACTGCAAGGTCTTTGAGCAGGATCCCATCTTCTCCGGGCCTTCAGGAATTTTTGACTGGAGGCTGGTACGTAGCCTTGGTACATACTCTCTGTTTGTCGGACTGAATTATCTGATTAACCAGGAGATAACCGATGGCAAGGATCATGATGGCAGCGCGGTTTCGTTCATCAGGCAAAACTGTGTGTACACAGCGTACCATGCATCTCTGCATGCACCATACCCTGATATGTGCCGCCATGCTCTGCAGCCCAAAGTAGGAGAGTGGGTCGCAAGTATCAGACTTCGACCTGCTGGCTAGAGTTTCCCCCGTCAGGCACCCATCTGGTTCAAGCCGTCAGCCAATCTCCACAGCTTAATAAATAGTCACATCTAACTGAGCCAATTAGTTAGATGCGCACACTTGGTGTAGTAGGATATTTATTTAGTTTGATGCATACACTTGTTCTTTTTTGGTAGCCCTTTTGTAATGATGGCTAATGTTTGGTTTGGAAAAGAGAGCTGCGTCTTCACTCTTCTGGCCTGCTTACTGCTTCTGTTGCACCCCCAGCCCTGGTTGCTACTGCTGTTGTTTTCAATGTACAATCAGTAGTATATTTCTTCTGTTGGTTGAATAAATGTGTTGTTAGAACGACAAACACAATGTTTTGGAAGTCGTTGCACGGTTCGATCCTTTAGTGCCCCGTACCGTACGTAGCGCATACTATTTTTCGTACGGAACACATTTTCCACTTGTTGATAACATGCAGCCCACTGATGAAGCCCTAATAGAGAAGCCCATAATTAACTGGAAGGGAGGCTCCCACATGAATCCGTCCCAGGTACATGCTCATGGTCCCCTAAACATAAATAAGTAAATAAATAAATAAATAAAGCTAAATCTTCATGCACCAGTTCTTTGGGAAAATAGGTAGCCCATCATTTCTTTTTGAATAATACCCAAGCTAGGCCTATTTGTTTTCTCCGAATTACTAGGCTGCAAATCTTTCAAGACGAGGTGGGATGCATTCCGGCCTGGCTTAAGAGTATGGTCAATGTCTGTTAAAAGTAATATCAAAAGGGGTTGAAAATTCCAAAAATATTATAGCAAATGGGATATAAGTTTCTTTTTTTGTTTTTGTTCTTCACTGATATCTTATACATATTTCATTGGATTTAACATGACATAGTACTAATTTATTTTTAAATTTGTTTTAGTATGGCTATTAATTTTTGGATTAAGAATATTTCGTCCCCTAGCAAAAATTTGCGAATTTTCAAAATTTCCCACATATTTAGTTCATTTTTTGACCCTGGTAGTGACCAGAAAATGGCCAGCAATTCTAAAAATGGAAAACGGGCTGCAATAAATTCCATATAAATTAGAAAATGAGTAAAAATTATAAAAATAATAGCAAATGGGCTGTACACGTCACAGATTTCGAGGCTGACTTGTTTACGCAAGGCTTTGTCAGTGAACACACGATCCTAGCAGCAGTGACTGTTGGATGTCCATCCAACGGCCGACGTGCTTCTTCAATCTCTGATCTTCCTCCTCCAGCCGCCTAAACTAGCGCCGGCGGGACTGACTGCTCCCTCCTCTTGTGGCTCGCTGTGATGCCGCGCAGGCTTCCCCAGCCCACCCTACTCCCTCCGCTAGCCTGGCCGCACGCAATCAACTGCCTCCTTATTACGCGAAAAAATGATTCCTACCACTGACATCTGGGGCGCACCGGTTGGGAGGCTGACCTGTGGGCCTACTAAGTTGACGCGTACGCAGGGCTTGTCAACTTAGTCAACAAACAATTCTAGCAGCAGTAACCGTTGGATTTGAATCGAACGGTCCTGCTGCTTCTTCAATCGCTGCTCTTCTTGCACCAGCCGCCCAAACCAGTGCCGGGGAGACCGCCTGCTCCTGCCTCCAGTGGCCGGCTATGCTGCCATTTCGGCCTCATCGCCCCCTACTACTCCCACCGCTAGCCAGGCCCTGCAGCGACGGCAGCCTCACACCGCAGCCGAACCAGTGAACCCTCGTACTCCTCTCCACGTGGGCATCCACTGCCGCGTCTTCCCCGGCTCCGTGTCGTCCCCTTCCTAGGCCTTGCCGTCGTCCACCGCCTTGGTGCTCTCGGCGCGGCGTGGTCAACGTGGTCAACGACATTCCATCGAAAGAGTACTGTATGTGGAGAGGCTGACAGCTGGGTCCACGGCCACAGCCCAGTTTTTTTGTGATTCGCCAAGTAAGTCGCTTTGTCAGGCCTTTTGGGCTGCAAATCTTTCAAGACGAGGAGAGCTTTCATTCGGCTGGCCGAGAAAATGGCCCATCAGTAATGAGAAATGAGATGTACATTTTTAAAACACATCAAACCAGCAATTAGTTTTAAATATATTTTTTCATTTCGAGATTTTAAATTACATTAATATTTATGCATGGAGAATTTGTTGGATTTTATATTGATATACATTTATTTTTAAAATCAGTTTGAATGTGAGTCGAAATTTCGGGATTAAAAACAGTTCGGACCGCACCGAAATATGCAAAATTTCGTATAATTTTTTAACCGTGGCCACAATATGGGCTGTAATGCTAACAAAAAGAATATGGGCTCCAAAAAACCTTAATAATTAGCAAATGGGCTGTAAATTATTAGAAATAATGGCAGATGGGTTGTATGCTATTTTCCGCAGATTTGAGGCTTTCCTAAAAAAAGGTTGACACACAAGCAGTGACTGTTGGATGGCCATCCAACGGCCGTCGTGCTTCTTCAATCTCTGCTCTTCCTGCTCCAGCCGCTCAAACAAGCGCCAGTGGGACTGCCTGCTCCCTCCTCCCCACGGCCTGCTCTGCTGCTGCGCAGGCCTCACCGCACCACCGTACTCCCATCGCTGGCCTAGCCATCCCTCTACTCACCCACACCTACTGTTATTCTCCAGCGACGGCAAACGAACCAGTAAACCCTCGTACAGTCGTACTCCCCTCCGCATGGGAAACAACTGTCGAGTCTTCCCTACCTCCATGTCGTTCCCTTCCTAGGCCTCGCCGTCGTCCACTGCCCTGGTGCTCTCGGCGCGGCCTGGTCAACGTGGTCAATGACCGACATGCATCTGAAGTGGATTGTACGTGGAGAGGCCGACAGCTGGGTCCACGGCCGCACGCAAGGAAATGCCTCCTTATTACGCGCAAAATAATGATTCCTCCACTTGACATCAAGGACCCACCGAAAGGGCCTCTGTATTTCGCGAAAAAAACGTTACCGCTGCTGATAGCTCGGACCCACCAGCTATATCTTCGCACGCAATAAAGTGCCTCCTTATTACGCACAAAAAAAATGAATACTCCCCCTGTTAGCTGGGACCCAGTATAGTGGCAGGCTAACTTGTGGGCCTACTAAGTTGACGGGGATGGAGGGCTTTGTCAACTTAGTCAATATGCACAATTCTAGCTCCAGTGACCGTACGATGTCCATCCAACGGCCGTAGTGCTTCTTCAACCTCTGGTCTTCTTGCTTCAGCCGCCCAAACCAGCGTCAGTCGTGCCTCGTGCTCCTGCCTCCCGTGGCCGGCTGCGATGCGGCGGAGGCCTCACCGCCCCCTACTACTCCCACCGCTGGCCAAGCCATTCCACTACTCACCCACACCCCCTGTTATTCTGCGGCGACGGCAGCCTCACACCGCAGCGAACTAGTGAACCCTCGTACTCCTCTACGCATGGGCATCCACTGCCGCGTCTTCCCCGGCTCCGCGTCGTCCCCTTCCTAGGCCTCGCCGTCATCCACCGCCCTGGTGCTCTCGGCGCGGCGTGGTCAACGTGGTCAAGGAACGGCTTCCATCAGACATGGACTATACGTGGAGAGGCTGACAGATGGGTCCACGGCCGCAGCAAGGAAGTGCCTCCTTATTACGTGCAAAATAATTATTCCTCCACCTGACAGCAGGGACCCACCGGACGGGCCACCGTATTTTGCGAAAAAAACGTTACCCCCCTGACTGCTGGGACCCACCAGCTACATCTTCGCACGCAAGGAAGTGCCTGACAGTCGGGACCCACCTGGTCGAAGCGTAGGTAGCGTTGTCATTCTGGTCGCGAACTTGTACGTACATATATACTGGTGGGTGTAGAGGCACACACGTGTCGTAGGAGAGGCGTGTACGTGTCGTAGTAGAGGCGCACACGTAGCATGTACACGTACGTACAGCGGCCAGGGTGCAAGAAAGAAAATACGGCCACGTATGTGTACATATGGGCGGGGTCTCGAACGCCTACTCGCGCATACGTACGGCCAGGGCTCGTGTACATGGTTGGGTCGGAACGGAGAAACAGCGTCGTCGTCGTGTTCATGGGGAGGCAACGGAATGCGTCATGTTCATGGGGAGGCAACGGAATGCATCATGTTCATCGGGAGGCAACGGAATGCGTCGTGTTCATGGGGAGGCAACGAAATGCCTCGTGTTCATCGGGAGGCAACGGAACGCGTGGGAGCCAACCGGCTGGGTCGGAACGGAATGCATGGTTGTATTCATCGAGAGGGCTTGGACGGAACACGCGATGGAAACGAGGCCTGGCGTATCGCAAAACGGAGGAAACGGCCTTGTGTTCGACCGGCCACGTTCGAAACGGGATCCTGTTCATCAGGAGGGGTCTGGCGTACCGCAAAATGGAGGAAACGGACCTCCTACGATCGAAACGGGGGTCCTGTTGATCGGGAGGGGTGTGGCGTACCGCAAAACGGAGGAAACAGACTTGTGTTGGAGCGCTACGGTCGAAATGGGGGTCCTGTTGATCGGGAGGGGTGTGGCGTACCACAAAACGGGACTCCACGGGATACTGTTCATCTCCATCGTCGACCTCCTCCAGCCTCCACGGGCTACCGCCGACCTCCTCCAGCCTCCACAGGCTCCTATTCATCCAGCCTCCACCGCGCGCTACTCCATCGGCTACTGTTCAACCACCCCTCCACCGTCTACTGTCCATCCAGCCCTCCACACCACGGGGTCCTGTTCAAACACCCCTCCACAGGCACCCCTCCACCGTCTATTGTTCATCCAGCCCTCCACCACACCATGGGCTCCTGTTCATCCAGAGGCAACGCCGCCGCTCACTGTTCATCCAAACCCCCCCGCAACACTCACTGTTCATCCAGAGGCAGCATCGACCGGCTTCAGTTAGCAGCAGTAGCGAAGGAATCGCTCGATCGGGTTTAGTTAACAGCCATCGATCGATCGCTCGAGTTCAGTAACGCATAGCCTGCAGTGCAATCGCTCGGGTTCAGTTAGAGCCCAACGCCTCGCTCGGGTTCAGTTAGAGCCAATGCCTCGCACACACGCGCATACGTGTATGAGAGAAACGCGCATCGCTCGGCCCCCGACCTCCCACCGTAACCAGGAACTCCTCGAAATTTTCCTCGCCCTCGCTTCTACCACGGTTTTTTCTGTCATGGACGGCCCAAAGAATGTCATGCAGCTGCGTCTCCGGCCCGCCCAGGACGAAAAGCCCATTTTCTGTCATGATTTTTTGTCAAAGAAGTAGGAGCCCACCACATCTATGATGATACCGGGTTTTGTCACAATTATCGTCATAGAAGTGTCATATGTATGACAGAAAAAAATTTCGTTCGGCCCAAAATGTCATGGATGTGTCTTTTTTTGTAGTGCATGGTTGTGATCGCCGGAATGATCACCGTGGTATCGAGGATACCGAGTTGTTGGATATTTGTGATGATGTGCGAGAATCGTGGGTAAAGATCAAGCTCCTTGTGGTCATTTGATGATTACTACCGTATTGTTTATACCAAGTTTGATTTGATCCTGAGATGATCGTGTAATGTCCGAGGTTGGTAAGTGATGCATGTGATGGTTACGAGGTAACCCGAGCAGAATAAATGGTGCATGTAGTGTCATCATGTTGCATGCTAGTATCATCAGATTTATATGTTCATGCCATGATGATATTGTTCTAGCGCTATTATGTTCATGTTATCCTGATGATCTCATGATAATTCCTGCTTAATCTGTAATTGCCATGCCGTTGTTTGTCTTGAATGCTTCTGGTTATTGTGAGCTTGCAAGTACATTCAATGTACGGACCTGGCGTGTCATGCTAGTTTGCAGGTCGTGCCTGGATTGCTTGCTTGTTTGGTGTTGTTCCCGTGTTCGCGAGCTAGGATAAACGTTCCAGCCAGAGTCCCTGCGGATTGGAGTCCATCATCACCGTTCGTTGTTCCTCTGCCAGTAGTTGTTCCATTGCTTCGATTTGTTATGCTGCTTGTATAGAGCAACCGTAGTTGGCGTAGTGTCGCCATGCCGATGTTATTAATTGTAATGTCGGAACCCTTGTATTCATATTCGTGTTGTAATAGAGAGCTGGTTTGTTCTATACTAAGTAGTGCCGTATTCCAGAAGACTTCACCTCGATCTCTGGGCTGGAATACGGGGCGTTCCGGTTTTCTCTGAGCCGGGATGCCACACGTTCTTACCTATGCATAAAACCACAATGGTGTCTAGTCAAGTTTGCTATTTTAACCTTCTTCAAGGACCGGCCGCAGTCAAATTCGATTCAACTTAAGTAGGAGAAACAGACACCCGCCAACCACCTTTATGCAAAACTAGTTGCATGTCAGTCGGTGGAACCGGTCTCATGTGCGTAGACATGTAAGGTTGGTCCGGGCCACTTCATCCCACAATACCGTCGACTCAAAATAAGGCGTTGGTGGTAAGAAGTATGACTATCACCGCCCACAACTCTTTGTGTTCTATGCGTGCATATCATCTACGCATTGACCTGGCTCTGATACCACTGTCGGGAATTGTTGCATGGATAACAAAAAAAATGTATGCACACGCAATGATCTATCCATGTAGATGCATAGCAACAAGGGGAGAGTGTATCTACGTACCCTCGTAGACCGTAAGCGAAAGTGTTTCTCAATGCGGTTGATGTAGTCGAACTTCGCGCTTCAACCATCAAGTACCGAACGCACGGCACCTCCACGTTCAGCTCGGTGACATCCCTCACCATTTTGATCCAGCAAGACATCAATGTAGTAGATGAGTTCCGTCAGCATGACAGCGTGGTGATGGTGATGGTGAAGTGATCCTCGCAGGGCTTCGCCTAAGCACTACGAAAATATGATCGGAGGTGTAAACGATGGAGGGGGGCGCCTGATACCTCTCCAATGTATCTATAACTTATGAAGTATTCATGCCATGTTTACAATAATTGTATATGGTTTTTCGTATGATTTGCATGGGACTAACTCGGACTGACGCTGTTTTCAGCAGAACTATCGTGGTGTTGTTTTTTGTGCAGAAATGAAAATTCTCCAAATGAGCTGAAACTTTTTGACAATTTTTTTTGAACAAAAGAGACCCCCGAAGCTTTGTGGAAGGACCAAAAGGTGAAGGAGTAGGGCACAAGACACCGGGGCGCGCCTGGTGGGCCCGGCTTGCCCCAGTGGGTTGTGCTCACCTCGAGGCCCATCTTCACATGAAACCAACGCCAAAAAATCCTATAAATAGAGAAACCATCAGGGGTAAACCTAGATCAGAAGTTCCGCCACAAAAAACCAATCTAGACCCCGTTCCTGCACTCTGCCGGAGGGGAAAATCATCACCGGTGGCCATCTTCATCATCCCAGCGGCCACCATGATGAGGAGGGAGTGGTCCACCCTCGGGGCTGAGGGTTTGTACCAGTAGCTATGTGTTAAGCTCTCTCTCTCTCTCTCGTGTTCTTGAGATGGCATGACCTTGATGTATCGCGGGGTTTGTTAATATAGTTGGATCATATGGTGTTTTCCCTTTCTATCTTGTTGTGATGAATTCAGTTTTCCCTTTGAGATTTCGTTTTATCGGATTGAATACTTTTATGGATTTGAGAGCACTTGATATATGTCTTGCATATGAATACCCATGGTGACAATGGGGTATTATCTTGATTCACTTGAGATATGTTTTGGCACTCAACTCGCGGATTCCTGAGGTGACATTGGGATAATCTATGCATAGGGTTTGATGCATGTTCTCGTCTTTTGTTTCTTCGGTAGAAATCTTGGGGCATTCTTTGAGGTTCTTTGTGTTGGATTGAGTATTATGAATCTGAATTTGCTTTGATGTTATTTTAGTACGAACTCTTGATAGATTGATCAGAAAGAATAACTTGGTGTTATTTTAGTATGAACTCTTGATAGATTGATCAGAAATAATAACCTGGTGTTATTTTAGTACGAACTCTTGGATAGATTGATCGGAAAGAATATCCACAAACAATTTCTTCTTATGTTCTCCGCTAGATAAGAACTTTGGAGTGATTCTTCATCGCACTTTGAGGGATAGTTATATGATCCAATTATATTAGCATTGTTGAGATATTGCACTAGCAAAAGTACGGACTCTAGGCCTCATTTTCAAGCATTGTAATACCGTTTGTGCTCCGTTTTATCAATTGCTACCTTGCTGTTTTTTATTGTTATTATTACAAAAATCAATATCTACTATCCATATTACACTTGTATCACCATCTCTTCGCCGAACTAGTGCACCTATACAAATTACCATTGTATTTGGTGTGTTGGGGACACAAAGACTTTTTATTATTTGGTTGCAGGGTTGTTTGAGAGAGACCATCTTCATCCTTCGCCTCCCACGGATTGATAAACCTTAGGTCATCCACTTGAGGGAAAATTTCTATTGTCCTAAAAAACTCTGCGCTTGGAGGCCCAACACGTGTCTACAAGAATAAAGTTGCGTAGTAGACATCGGCTCCGCACACGGCTAAACAATTGCCTGGTGTGTGTTAGGGCGTCCCCCCACATATATATACAGATGGGAGGGAGAGGGGAGGCTGCCAGGAGGTGCCCAAGTAGGCCGAATCCTGCTTGGGGTCTCCCCTTGGCCGCCCCCTGCCATATTTGCCGGAGGGGGAAGGAAAGAGGAGGGAGGAGGGAAGGAAGGGGGAGGCCGAATCCCCCCTTCCTTTCCCTTCCCCTCTTTCCTGCTCCTTTTGGTTTGGCCCATGTCAGCGGCGCACTAAACCATTGTGGCTGGTGTGTTTCCCCTCTTGGCCCATAAGGCCCATATCTTTTGCCGGGGGTGCCCGGAACCCCTTCCGGTGACCCGATATGTACCCGGTACCCTCCGGAACACTTCCTGGTGTCCGAATACCATCGTCCTATATATCAATATTTACCTATCGACCATTTCAAGACTTCTCATCATGTCCGCAATTTCATCCGGGACTCCGAACAACATTCGGTCACCAAATCACATAACTCATATAATATTATATCGTCAGCGAACGTTAAGCATGCGGACCCTACGTGTTCGAGAACTATGTAGATATGACCGAGACACCTCTCTGGTCAATAACCAATAGCGGAACTTGGATGCCCATATTGGCTCCTACATATTATATGAAGATCTTTATCGGTCGAACCGTTATGACAACATACTTAATTCCCTTTGTCCATCGACATGTTACTTGCCCGAGATTCGATCGTCGGTATCTTCATACCTAGTTCAATCTCGTTATCGGCAAGTCTCTTTACTTGTTCCATAATACATCACCTCGTGACTAACTCCTTAGTCGTTTTCTTGCAAGCTTATGATGTGTATTACCGAGAGGGCCCAGAGATACCTCTCCGATACTCGGAGTGACAAATCCTAATCTTGATCTATGCCAACTCAACAAACACCTTCAGAGATACCTGTAGAGCATCTTTATAATCACCCAGTTACATTGTGATGTTTGATAGCACAGAAGGCATTCCTTCGGTATCCGGGAGTTGCATAATCTCATAGTCGAAGGAATATGTATTCGACATGAAGAAACCAATAGCAATAAAACTGAACGATCATAATGCTAAGATAATGGATGGGTCTTGTCTATCACATCATTCTCCTAATGATGTGATCCCTTTATCAAATGACAACTCATGTCCATGGTTAGGAAACCTTAACCATCGTTGATCAACGAGCTAGTCTAGTAGAGGCTCACTAGCGACACGATGTTTGTTTATGTATTCACACATGTATTGAGGTTTCCGATCAATACAATTCTAGCATGAATAATAAATCTTTTATCATGAATAAGGAAACATAAAAAAACAAATTTATTATTGCCTCTAGGGCATATTTCCTTCAACCGTCTATATTAACCCTGTTCTGTTTTGCAATTGAGAATTAGATGGTGACACTTTGGAATATTTATCCCTCGGAGCCTTTGTACACTTATAAGGCTAAAGAATATACCACTCCAAGTGTTAGCTTTGCAAGGGGTTCCTGTTCTGCTAAATAAAGGATAAGACAGCCATGTGCCATACATTAAAAAGTTTCTACAAGGAGATAGTGTGCAGTTATTTTGTTCTAGTGAATCTTTCTTATGCGAGAGTATGTATGTGTGAATTTTGTTTATAGTTTATGGACGATGGAAGGAAAGTACATGGATACTGCTTTGCAAATAGGAAGGAATGAGGAGGATTAGCCTAATTAACTAGAGTTAGTACAACTTTAGGTTCTGTAGTGTGTGAATGTTGATAGCTTCTAGGTACGGCTAGCTGGCTGTAAGGATGGTCCTGGTATGCAATGATCTAATGATCTTGTGTGAAGTGGACCTCTTAATCCTATTTACTTGGACTATCTGAATTTGCATCTTCCTTATCAGTTATTACACGTTGCGCTCTGTCCTCTCCGTTGCACTAGCGAGTGAGCAAGTCGTTGTTTGTACACAATATTCAGCCATCGTCTGCGTCGTAGGGTTGTCACATACTAATATTTCGTAGGCTTGTCACACACTAATATTTTTGCTGGCTGGACATATAGATTTGTTTGGATAATTTGTGTTGTTGTTGCTTATTTAAAATTTGATTATTCTTTGACTATTTGTTTTGATTTGAGCAGTTATACCAACACCTTAAGGCAGCATTAGTTTGCTACTAACTCACCCACTCTCATTTTATTTGTGTAGACCTTTTTAGTCATGTTGACAAGGTACTTGATGAAAATTCAAACAAGCTGCAAGTGAGGTGGACCGGTGTAATCTTTATAATGTAGTCAAAGAATAGCCCCATCTCCCTCATGTTGTTTCTAATTCTACATATGTTATTTTGAAGTAATAAACTTGTTTTTTACTCTTTGATTTAAGGACTTCTCTTGACCATGTATGAAAGCTAAAAATATATTGGTAGCGTGATTTCTTTAATCATACATTTATTGTACACATAATGTTAGAGATGTCCTCCTATCTAATTGTCAAGCTGCTTTATACAGAGGAAGGTAGTACAATATATGTCCAGCCTTCAAATCAGATATATATGAATTTTATGCCAAGTGAGGCTCTTTCGGTCTCCATGCTAGAGTCTGAAGATTGTGTTCTTCTCTGAGAGCTTCTTGCCATAGCTTTGCCAAAACTACATGTTATCACCATCATTATCAATCCATGATGAACTATTATAATAGTTTCGGATTTTTCTTCCCATGTTGGTAATTGGTCATACAACATTGCTAGCTAAGGTAACTAACTGCAAGATTGTACGCAATAGGGTAGGCAACATTCAAGGAGCAAACTAACAAAACGTTAGTTTGTACAATATCCTAGTTGTTTTTCTTGGCTTGAATTTCTTACAATATAAATATTTTGGCCTATTTACATATAGTAGATATTGGTGCTTGCCATTGAACTCCGCGACAATGGCACATTCTCAATGCCATTTATTTTCACATGAAGGGGCTTTGTACAACTGTTATTTTATTATTCTCACTGCCATCCACAACCATGAGCTATCTATTTTTAATAATATATACTTATTTGTTTATGTCGTATACTTTTATATTATTGAAATTCATCCATAAAGTACTGTAGCAACGCGCAAAGTATCATCTAGTTTATGAAGTATTCATATCATGTTTACAACAATTTTATATAGTTTTGGTATGATTTGAATGGAACTAACCTGGACTGACATTGTTTTCAGCAGAACTACTGTGGTGTTATTTTTTGTGCAGAAATAAAAGTTCTCGGAGTAGGCTGAAAATTTACGGTGATTTTTTATGGATAAAAAGAGACCCCCAAAGCTTTGGGGAAGGGCCAGAAGAAACACGAGGGCACGACAAGCTTGGGGGTGCACCCTCCCCCCTAGGTGAAAGTGCTAGTTATCGACTAGAGGGGGGTGAATAGGCGATTTTTATGGAAGTCTTCAAAACATGGAAGTTTCGAAGACAAACGATAGAAATGAACCTATTAACATGCAGTGGAAGGTAGACTACACTAGGCAAGCCATAGTCAAGTATTCAATGAAGTGAAAGCACGAAGACTATTAGCAGCTAGGAAATATGAATCAGGATGGAAGATAGTATGAAGCCAATCAGAACAAGTAGTCACACAGTGAAGTCAAAACAGATAATGCAAGTAGGCAATGACTTCACGAAGACAAACTGTAAGTAAAGAGAAGGAAGAGATAGAACCAGTTGCTTGGTGAAGACAAAGGATTTGTTGACCAGTTCGAGTTGCTGTGACAACTGTACGTCTGGTTAGGGAGGCTGAGATTCAACTCAGAAGATCGCGTCTTCACCTTGTTCCCCTTGAGCTAAGGACACTTAGTCCCCTCCCAATCACTCTGGTAAGTCTTCAAGGTAGAATTCCAAACCTTCACATACTTCATTCACCGGCAATCCACAATGACTCTTGGATGCTCAGAACGCGACGCCTAACCGGCTGGAGGATTCACAGTCCTCAAGTGTAACAAGTCTTCAGATCACGTGGATAGAAAGACTTCAGTCATGCCAAACACTCTTTGGGCTCTGGGCGTTTTGGGCTTTGTCCTCCCAAGGATCTCTCTCTCAAATGCTTCGGAGGTGGGTTGCTCTCAAACGACAAAAGCCGTGCACTAACTCTGAGCAACCACCAACTTATGGTGTAGGGGGTGGGCTATTTATAGCCACTAGGCAACCCGACCTGATTTGTCCGAAATGACCCTGGGTCACTAGGAACTGACACGTGTTCCAACGGTCAGATTTCAAACACACGCGGCAGCTTGACTTGGGCCACAAGTAAAGCTGACTCATCCAGCTCTGGATATGATTTGCTCTCACTGTCTTCGCTTGAAGACATAGGATTTGGTTGAGCATCACTTTAGTCACTCTGACTTTGTTCACTTGGACCCCACTTAATAGTACGGTGGTTCCTATGACTCAACAAAGAAGAAAATGAAACTACGAAACAACTATGTCTTCGCGCTCCAAAGACTTCATGCGATGTCTTCTCATGTCATAGTCTTCAATGTGAATATCTTCACATACCACCATTATCTTCAATGTATTCACACAATTTTAGGGGTCATCTCTGGTAGGTAAACCGAATCAATGAGGGACTACTACATGTGTTATCCTGCAATTCTCACAAACACCTTAGTCCCTCAACCAGGTTTGTCGTCAATACTCCAAAACCAACTAGGGGTGGCACTAGATGCACTTACAATCTCCCCCTTTTTGGTGATTGATGACAAATTGGTTGAAGTTTTCAACGGGGATAAAAATGTGTGAGATTGTAAAGGATCAAGATATTGTCTTCATAAGTAGCAAAAGGCTCCCCCTGAAGATGTGCATATATGTATTTTGCTTTTGGAATGCAAATGCACGTGGAAGGTTGTACTTGTGGAGATCCTCTTCAACTTATGAAGGCAACTCATCATGCATGATAAGATATAACGAAGATAATGACATGCATAATGAAAAATGGACGTTTGCAAAATGACTTCGTTTGGGATTTATCGTCGCACATGCGGAATTTATCATCGCATCACATAGATGATAGAAAAAGTAGCAGACGACCATCAAGTTTAAGTGTTACAACTCAAAGAACCCAATGTATCAAAAGCGAGAGTTGTGAACACTTGGCAAAAAGTATAGCAACCACCCATAGGGACCCGCTTGAAGACTATCAACTCATATGCTTCTCCCCCTTTTTTCAGTAAGGACCAAAAAGGTTTGTAGACATAGAACTTCTAGTCGTTCCCATGAGGAGTAGGTGGTGAAGTAGTAGGGTTGTTGTTGAGGTTTGGTGGTGCAGAAGAACTTGGCGCAGTGTCTATACGCGCCGAAGTTGGAGGTGGTGAAGTAGCATCATCTTGGTCATCAATGACTCTGGCATTAATAGTTGCGGCTGAGGAGGAATAGTCAGAGTCTTCAAGTGAGGGAGTCAGACGCAAGACAGAATTCCTTGGAGGAGTTGAGTCAAACTTAAATCTTTCGGTGAAGTCATCATCCTGAAGATCAGCTTCAGCATTGAGCAATGTCAAACTCTTCCATGACCTCTGACAGGTTTCATGAGTGACAAAGGCATTCTTGATGGCAAGGTTGCGAATGCGATTGACATCCATCAAGAGGCTTTGCATTTGACGCTTGAGCCAGTCGTGATGCTTATCCTGTTTTTGACGCAAGGCGACGAGAAGCTCTCGGTCATTGAGAACACGAGATCGCTTCTGAGGCCTTTGAGCAATAGTGCTTTCAGTGGCTTCGGTATGGACACGGTGAGGTGCACGTGTATTGCTAGCCAAAGGATAAACACGAGTGATGACCTGAACTCCTTCAATGGGCTGGGTGAAGCTTTGGTGATCAGCATTGTGAAGATAAATTGGCTCCATGGTAGGCTCTGGGTATATGGATTCAACAGACATATCAACCTCTGGCAAAAATATCAGATGGTTGCGTGCAGAAGGCTGATAGTTGACAACTGAATGAAGCTTGATAAGGCGCATAACCCATGGAGTGTAGAATTTTAGACCAAAGAGGTCAGAGCCAGATGCAGCCAATTGCCTGATAAAGAAGTCTTGAGCATTGAAGTTGATGCCATTGAAGATATAAAAGACCAATGTCTTCATCGCTCCTTCAAGCTTCGCTGCAGAAGAATGTCCCTTGATGGGCCATAGAGTTTGCCTTATGATATGATATATTGTTCGGGGCAGATACTCTAGGTCTTCAACAAAGAATTCTCTTGGGTATTCAGCGTCGCGTGGCAGAGGCTTCATCATGCTCAGCATTTGGCTAATGTTGGGCTCTAGCTTGTGAAAAATGCTCTCCAATGCATTGC
The DNA here is from genome assembly GCF_003073215.2 of Triticum urartu. Lineage (NCBI taxonomy): Eukaryota > Viridiplantae > Streptophyta > Magnoliopsida > Poales > Poaceae > Triticum > Triticum urartu. The sequence continues at coordinate 178,649,699 of NC_053023.1, forward strand.
GGTGAAGCTGACAACCAGGTTCGAAGAGTTCACCTGGAGTGGGCAGGCCTATGAGCTCAATGATATCCAGAGCTTTGGCTTCGTGGTGTGTATTGCCTGTCATCCACTCAAGGATCGAAGTCTTCGGATCCCTGTTGTAGCCGCGAATATGGAGGGTAGCATAGAATTGTAGCAGAAGCTCTTCATTCCAATGCTCTTTATCAGTCACAAAGTTCAGGAGACCAGCATCACGGAAACAGTCAAGAGCTTCTTCTAAGCAGGGCAGTCCAGCAATAGCTTCACTGTCTAGACCCATATGGGGAAAGATGCGCCCTTGATCATAGAGAACACATGAATAGTAACTGCTCTGCTGATAGCTCCAGAACCGATCAGATGAAATTTTTGGCTTGGAGTAGGGGTTCTTGGCACTATCAAAGAAAGTGTTGTGTGCACTGTAGCCATTTGCATTGAAAGATTCTAGTGAGGTTGCAGTACCTGGAAACCTTGGCAGCCTTGGCTTCGGCTTCTGGACCTGAGACCTGTGCTCTACATGATAGTCAAATTGCGGACCGACAGCAGGTGGAGGAACCAGAATGGGCCATCTGACAGTAACCAACTGACCATGATCAAATGCTTGCTCGATGGTGTGTGGCCTTGGAGGCGGTACAAGAGCAGTGGCAGTGGCAGTGGCATTAACTTCATGCTGCAGATTTGCATCAGGTGCAGCTGTCGGCGTTCTGGGAAGGGGGGTCCCTAGACTTGCCTGCCTGCGGCCCGCGGCGTGGCTGAGCCAGCAGGCCGTACGGCCCGTCTTCACCAACAAAGCATCCAAGACCCTCGCGAGGGGCCAAGCCTCGCGAGGCGGACGACGCAAGACCTCCTATGGAGTGGCCTAGCTAGGTAGGCTCACGAGGAGCAGAGATATCAAGGCGAGGCGAACCTCATGAGGCTCTTGTGACGTGAGCCATGACGATCGACACCAGGCGGGCGCCAGCGCGCGCAGCGTCCTTGTTTCCTCTTTGGTGCAAAGGGGGCAAGCGCAGCCGCGGAGTACCGATGCATCAGGCAAAGGTTGCCATTCTATTGCAACAAGACCAAGACCACGGACTGCAAGACACAGGTCATCGTGGAGCCCAAAGCAGTGTCACCACCAGAGCTTTGTGTAGGTGAAGACTACTTTTGTCAGGATAGCTTGTACTAGCTGTCCCCCTTCAAATTAGCCCGCCATTGTTGGCTCCCTTCCCGCTCGATATTTGGGAAGAGGACCAGGGCCTCTATAAATAGGACTAGCCACCATAGTAGAGAGGGGATCCCAAAAAGAGAGATCCCGGGAGACCATGAGAGATCGAGAGACACACCACAAGCTCACACGCGCAAGAACACCTCAACCTCAGGAGGTTGTTCTCCCCTTGTATTGTTCATCATCAGCCCAAGAGGCAATCCATCACCACCACACTGGAGTAGGGTATTACACCACAACGGTGGCCCGAACCAGTATAAACCCCGTGCCTTTCTGTGTTGTGAGTTCGTTGAGTTCGTCCACAAGATCTTAGCGAGCTAGAGCGTAGATCGGTAGGAGGGGAAGACTTCGCGCGCACCCTAGTGTTCGAACCTCAAGGGTTTGTCGGAGCCCCACATCCGACATTTGGCGCGTCAGGTAGGGGTGCGCCGGGGCTTCTCTCCACCAACCAGCGCCCCGTACCGCCGCACTGCGATACCATGGCAGGTGCCCCGCCACCAACCTCCGTGGCCAACACCGGCAGCGGGGAGTCTGGGTACCGAGCCCTGGCCCCCGCCCTGCGGCGAGTGCAATGGCCGGCCAAGTTCAGGCCGGAGATGACGCCGCGTTACGATGGCGCGGCAGACTCGGCGCTGTTCCTACTAGCATACGAGGAGGCCGTCCTCGAAGCCAGAGGCGACGACGAGATCATGGCAAAATTGTTCCCCCTGGCCCTCACCGGCGAGCCGCGCGCTTGGCTGCTCAACCTCCCGGGATCCATGGTGACGTCCTGGGGGGAACTCCGCGACCTCTTCACTGCGCGCTACGTGGCACCGGCACACCACGCAATCGCGGCACTGCTGGGTGGCTCCCAAGCACATCCTTCAGATCGCCACGTCAAGCCTTTCTTCCGTCAGATTGGGGTAGCCTGCAAGCGCCCGGGGGCTCCGCCGGGTTGGGCCGCGCCGGAGGCCGACCTCACCTTCGACTCGGAGGACCACCCCGGCTCCACCGCCGGCTCAGGGATGCTACTGATGCTCTGCATGCCCACCATCTGCAACGTGGCCGTCACCAAGACCCTCATCGACGGCGGCGGCGGCCTCAACTTGCTCTCCGTGGAAGCCTTCAGCCTTCTTCATGTGCCGCTCGAACGGCTCGGCCTCAGCAAGCCCTTCATAGGAATGGGTGGTGGAGCTGCTCACCCTTTGGGGCAGATCCGCCTCCCTGTCACCTTTGGCACGCGAGACAACTATCGCACCGAGCTGGTGGACTTCGACATCGCCCGCATCGGTCTCCCGTACAATGCCATCCTCGGGTACCCGGCTCTCGCTCAGTTCATTGCGGCAACTCACCCGGCCTACAACCTCATGAAGATGCCAGGGAGCAAGGGCGTCCTCACCATCCATGGGGACACTAAGGAGGCCGTGACGACGCTCAGGCTCGCCTTGAAGATCGCGGTAGCGGCGCAGCCAGCCGGCGCCGGTGCGTCAGAGGCCAAGGAGGACCGCGCCCACCAAGAAAAAGTTGTTGTTCGCCCAAGACAAGGCAGAGACCAAGCAGGTGCCGGCCAACGAGGACGGGTCTTCAGGAGCCACTTTCACCATAGGAACCGGCCTTAACCCGGGACAAGAAGAAGCTTTGGTGAGGTTTTTGCGTGCGAAAAAGGAGATATTCGCGTGGGAGCCCAATCAACTGGTAGGGGTCCCGAGAGAGGTAATTCAGCATCATCTAAAGGTGTGCCCCAATATACGCCCCGTGAAGCAGCGAGCAAGACGGCAGTCCACTGAGAAGCAGGCCTTCATCGTCCAAGAGACACGCAAGCTGGAGGCGGCAGGTACCATCCGAGAAGTTCGATACCCCGAATGGCTGGCGAACCCCGTTGTAGTACCGAAGAAAGGTGGGAAGGAACAGATGTGCATCGACTTCACCAACCTCAACAAAGCCTGCCCCCAAGATCCGTTCCCCTTCCACGCATTGATCAAATCGTCGACTCCACCACCGAGTGCGATTTGTTGTGTTTCCTGGATGCGTTCTCTGGATACCATCAGATCAAGATGGCGGTGGAGGATGTGGAGAAGACGGCCTTCTTGACACCATGCGGGGTGTACTACTACACCTGCATGCCTTTCGGCCTTCGCAACGCGGGTGCAACCTTTTAGCGGCTGATGCACATCGCATTGGGGCGGCAGCTCGACAGGAACACAGAGGCCTACGTTGATGACATAGTGGTCAAATCTCGCGAGGCGAGGATGTTGATTCAAGACTTGGAGGAGACCTTTGAGAGTTTGCACCGGGTGGACTTGAGGCTTAACCCGGAGAAGTGTGTGTTTGGCATCCCATCTGGCAAGTTGCTAGGGTTTCTCATATCCCATAGAGGGATCGAGGCGAACCCGGAGAAGATCAAGGCCATCGAAGACATGAGCCCACCACAGACCCTCAAGGAGATGCAAAAGCTGGCAGGACGGGTGACCGCGTTAGGGCATTTCATCTCTAAGCTAGGCGAGCATGCCTAACCCTTCTTTAAGCTCATGAAGAAGAAAGGCCCCTTCGAGTGGACCCTGGAGGCCGACCAGGCCTTCTGAGACCTCAAGAAATACCTCACCAGCCCCCCCAGTGATGGTGGCACCGCGGCCTCTCGAGCCTCTGGTGCTTTACCTTGCCGCCAACCCGTACTCTGCCAGCGCGGCGCTGGTGGCGGTTCGGGAGGAGCGTCAAGACAAGGGTGTGCCACACCAAGCCGGAGCTGATGCAGCGCGGGGCCAGGAAGGTGCAACAAAGCCATCAGCGATGGAAGACCAAGCTCAGCAGGGCAACATCGCAGAAGCTCCTGAGGACAGTCAGGTCTCAGGAGACCCATCACCTCAGGATATGCCAAAATCTCCACGGGACCCGAGCCTCAACAGTGTGCCAGCCCTTGTCGAGCACCCGGTGTACTTCGTCAGCACCGTACTGCAGGACGCGAGGGCGCACTACCCCATGCCGCAGAAGCTCCTGCTCGCACTTTTGGTGGCCTCACGCAAGCTGCAACACTACTTCTAGGGGCACCCCATCAAGGTCGTCTCGTCTTACCCATTGGAGAGGGTACTCAGGAGCCCAAACTCAGCCGGAAGGGTCGCTGAATGGAACATCGAGCTGCAAGCATTTCAGCTGGAGTTTAGCACCACCAGGGTCATCAAGGGAGCCGCGCTCGCCGATTTTGTGGCAGAATGGACAGATGCCCCGGCTCTTGAGGAAGGAGAAGACCGGTCCACCTCCCCAGGAAGCTAGGCGCCAGACGGCTGGGTCATGTATTTTTATGGCGCCTTTGCGCACTAGGGCGCGAGGGCTGGAGCAGTGCTCATCTCGCCCACTCAGGACAAGCTTTGCTATGCCGTGCAACTCTGCTTCCAGCACGGCGAGAAGGTCTCCAACAATATTGCAGAATACGAAGGCCTCATAGCCAGCCTAAAGGCTGCAGCGGCTATGGGGGTGAGGCACCTTACTGTCAAGGGCGACTCGCAGCTCCTCGTCAACTTCTCCAACAAAGTGTACGAGCCAAAGGACGAGCACATGGAGGCCTTGTTGGGGAACGTAGCAGAATTTTAAAATTTTCTACGCATCACCAAGATCAATCTATGGAGTCATCTAGCAACGAGGGAGAGAGGAGTGCATCTACATACCCTTGTAGATCACGAGCAGAAGCGTTCAAGAGAACGGGGTTGATGGAGTCGTACTCATCGTGATCCAAATCACCGAAGATCCTAGCGCCGAACGGACAGCACCTCCGTGTTCAACACACGTACGGAGCGAGGACGTCTCCCGTGCCTTGATCCAGCAAAGAGGAGGGAGAGGTTGAGGAAGAGGGCTCCAACAGCAGCACGATGGAGTGGTGGTGGTGAAGCTGCAGTACTCCGGCAGGGCTTCGCCAAGCTCTTATGGAGGAGGAGAGGTGTTGCGGAGGGGAGGGGCTGCGCCTTGGATGTTGTTTGCAGCCCTCCCCTCACCCCTCTATTTATAGGGGAAGGGGGAAGGGGACCGGTCCCCTCTAGATGAGATCTAGAGGGGGGCGGCGGCCAAGGGGAGGGGGACTTGCCCCCCAAGCAAGGGGGCGCCCCCTTTAGGGTTTCTCCCCAACCCTAGGCGCATGGGCCCTAGGGGGGTGTGGCGCCCCAGCCCACTTGGGCTGGTTCCCTTCTCCATACAGCCCATAAGGCCCTCCGGAAGAGGTGACCCCTCCCGGTGGACCCCCGGAACCCCTCCGGTGGCCCCGGTACAATACCGATATGCCCCCGAACCTTTCCGACGACCGTATGACAACTTCCCATATATAAATCTTTACCTCCGGACCATTCCGGAACTCCTCGTGATGTCCGAGATCTCATCCAGGACTCCGAACAACATTCGGTAATCACATAAAAGTCTTCCTAACAACCCTAGCGTCACCGAACCTTAAGTGTGTAGACCCTACGGGTTCGGGAGACATGCAGACATGACCGAGACGACTCTCCGGTCAATAACCAACAGCGGGATCTGGATACCCATGTTGGCTCCCACATGCTCCACGATGATCTCATCGGATAAACCACAATGTCGAGGATTCAATCAATCCGTATACAATTCCCTTTGTCAATCGATACGTTACTTGCCCGAGACTCGATCGTCGGTATCCCAATACCTTGTTCAGTCTGGTTACCGGCAAGTCACTTTACTTGTACCATAATGCATGATCCCGTGATCAACCACTTGATCACATTGAGCTCATTATGATGATGCATTACCGAGTGGGCCAGATACCTCTCCGTCATACGGAGTGACAAATCCCAGTCTCGATTCGTGCCAACCCAACAGACACTTTCGGAGATACCTGTAATGTACCTTTATAGTCACCCAGTTACGTTGTGACGTTTGGCACACCCAAGGCACTCCTACGGTATCCGGGAGTTGCACAATCTCATGGTCTAAGGAAATGATACTTGACATTCATAAAAGCTACAGCAAACGAACTACACGATCTTTGAGCTAAGCTTAGGATTGGGTCTTGTCCATCACATCATTCTCCTAATGATGTGATCCCGTTATCAATGACATCTAATGTCCATAGTCAGGAAACCATGACTATCTTTTGATCAACGAGCTAGTCAACTAGAGGCTCACTAGGGACGTGTTGTGGTCTATGTATTCACACATGTATTACGATTTCCGGATAACACAATTATAGCATGAACAATAGACAATTATCATGAACAAGGAAATATAATAATAACCATTTTATTATTGCCTCTAGGGCATATTTCCAACAGTCTCCCACTTGCACTAGAGTCAATATTCTAGTTACATTGTGATGAATCGAACACCCATGCAGTTCTGGTGTTGATCATGTTTTGCTCTAGGGAGAGGTTTAGTCAACGGATCTGCTACATTCAGGTCCGTATGTACTTTACAAATCTCTATGTCTCCATTTTGAACACTTTCACGAATGGAGTTGAAGCGACGCTTGATATGCCTGGTCTTCTTGTGAAACCTGGGCTCCTTGGCAAGGGCAATAGCTCAAGTGTTGTCACAGAAGAGAGTCATCAGGCCCGACGCATTGGGAATGACTCCTAGGACGGTAATGAACTCCTTCACCCAGATTGCTTCTTGTGCTGCCTCCGAGGCTGCCATGTACTCCGCTTCACATGTAGATCCCGCCACAACGCTTTGCTTGCAACTGCACCAGCTTACTGCCCCACCATTCAAAATATACACGTATCTGGTTTGTGACTTAGAGTCATCCAGATCTGTGTCGAAGCTAGCATCGACGTAACCCTTTACGACGAGCTCTTCGTCACCTCCATAAACGAGAAACATTTCCTTGGTCCTTTTCAGGTACTTTAGGATATTCTTGACCGCTGTCCAGTGTTCCATGCCGGGATTACTTTGGTACCTTCCTACCAAACTTACGGCAAGGTTTACATCAGGTCTGGTACACAGCATAGCATACATGATAGACCCTATGGCCGAGGCATATGGGACGACACTCATCTTTTCTCTATCTTCTGCCGTGGTCGGGCATTGAGCCGTGCTCAATCTCGTACCTTGCAATACAGGCAAGAACCCCTTCTTTGACTGATCCATTTTGAACTTCTTCAATATCTTGTCAAGGTACGTACTCTGTGAAAGACCAATGAGGCGTCTCGATCTATCTCTATAGATCTTGATGCCTAATATATAAGCAGCTTATCCAAGGTCCTTCATTGAAAAATACTTGTTCAAGTAGGCCTTTATGCTTTCCAAGAATTCTATATCATTTCCCATCAACAGTATGTCATCCACATATAATATGAGAAATGCTACAGAGCTCCCACTCACTTTCTTGTAAATGCAGGCTTCTCCATAAGTCTGCATAAACCCAAACGCTTTGACCATCTCATCAAAATGAATGTTCCAACTCCGAGATGCTTGCACCAGCCCATAAATCGAGCGTTGGAGCTTGCACACCTTGTCAGCATTCTTAGGATCGACAAAACCTTCCGGCTGCATCATATACAGTGCTTCCTTAAGGAAACCATTAAGGAATGCCGTTTTGACATCCATTTGCCATATCTCATAATCATAGAATGTGGCAATTGCTAACATGATTCGAACGGACTTTAGCTTCGCTACGGGTGAGAAAGTCTCATCGTAGTCAACCCCTTGAACTTGTCGATAACCCTTAGCGACAAGCCGAGCTTTATAGATGGTCATATTACCATCCGCGTCTGTCTTCTTCTTAAAGATCCATTTATTTTCTATGGCTCGCCGATCAACGGACAAGTCAGTCAAAGTCCATACTTCGTTTTCATACATGGGTCCTATCTCGGATTTCATGGCTTCCAGCCATTTGTCGGAATCCGGGCCCGCCATTGCTTCTTCATAGTTCGAAGGTTCACCGTTGTCTAACAACATGATTTCCAAGACAGGGTTGCCGTACCACTCTGGTGCGGAACGTGTCCTTGTGGACCTACGAAGTTCGGTAGCAACTTGATCTGAAGTTTCATGATCATCATCATCAACTTCCTCTCTAGTCGGTGCAGGCACCTCAGGAACCCTTTCTTGAGCTGCGCCACTTACCGGTTCAAGAGGTAATACTTCATCAAGTTCTACCTTCCTCCCACTTATTTCTTTCAAGAGAAACTCTTTCTCTAGAAAGGACCCATTCTTGGCAACAAAGATCTTGCCTTCGGATTTGAGGTAGAAGGTATACCCAACAGTTTCTTTAGGGTATCCTATGAAGACACATTTTTCCGACTTGGGTTCAAGCTTTTCAGGTTGAAGTTTCTTGACATAAGCATCGCATCCCCAAACTTTTAGAAACGACAACTTAGGTTTCTTCCCAAACCATAATTCATACGGTGTCGTCTCAACGGATTTCGACGGAGCCCTATTTAAAGTGAATGCGCCAGTCTCTAAAGCATAGCCCTAAAATGACAGCGGTAAATCGGTAAGAGACATCATAGATCGCACCATATCCAATAGAGTGCGATTACGACGTTCGGACACACCATTATACTGAGGTGTCCCAGGCGGCGTGAGTTGTGAAACTATTCCACATTTTCTTAAGTGTGCCAAATTCGTGACTCAAATATTCTCCCCCACGATCTGATCGCAAGAACTTGATTTTCTTGTCACGTTGATTCTCAACCTCACTCTGAAATTCCTTGAACTTTTCAAAGGTCTCAGACTTGTGTTTCATTAAGTAGACATACCCATATCTACTCAAGTCATCAGTGAGGGTGAGAACATAACTATAGCCACGGCGAGCCTCAACACTCATTGGACCGCACACATCAGTATGTATGATTTCCAATAAGTTGGTTGCTCGCTCCATTGTTCCTGAGAACGGAGTCTTGGTCATTTTACCCATGAGGCATGGTTCGCACGTGTCAAATGATTTGTAATCAAGAGACTCTAAAAGTCCATCTGCATGGAGCTTCTTCATGCGTTTGACACCTATGTGACCAAGGCGGCAGTGCCATAAGTATGTGGGACTATCATTATCAACCTTACATCTTTTGGTATTCACACTATGAATATGTGTAGCATTACGCTCGAGATTCATTAAGAATAAACCATTCACCATCGGAGCATGACCATAAAACATATCTCTCATATAAATAGAACAACCATTATTCTCGGATTTAAATGAGTAGCCATCTCGAATTAAACGAGATCCTGATACAATGTTCATGCTCAAAGCTGGCACTAAATAACAATTATTGAGGTTTAAAACTAATCCCGTAGGTAAATGTAGAGGCAGCGTGCCGACGGCGATCACATCGACCTTGGAACCATTCCCGACGCGCATCGTCACCTCGTCCTTCGCCAGTCTCCGCTTATTCCGCAGCTCCTGCTTTAAGTTACAAATGTGAGCAACCGCACCGGTATCAAATACCTAGGAGCTACTACGAGTACTGGTAAGGTACACATCAATTACATGTATATCACATATACCTTTCGTGTTGCCGGCCTTCTTGTCCGCTAAGTATTTGGGGCAGTTCCGCTTCCAGTGACCGCTTCCCTTGCAATAAAAACACTCAGTCTCGGGCTTGGGTCCATTCTTTGGCTTCTTCCCGGTAGCTTGCTTACCGGGCGCGGCAACTCCCTTGCCGTCCTTCTTGAAGTTCTTCTTACCCTTGCCTTTCTTGAACTTAGTGGTTTTTTTCACCATCAACACTTGATGTTCCTTTTTGACTACTACCTCGGCTGATTTCAGCATTGAATATACCTCAGGAATGGTCTTTTCCATCCCCTGCATATTGAAGTTCATCACAAAGCTCTTGTAGCTCGGTGGAAGTGACTGAAGAATTCTGTCAATGACCGCGTCATCCGGGAGATTAACTCCCAGCTAATTCAAGCGGTTATGCAACCCAGACATTTTGAGTATGCGCTCACTGACATAACTATTTTCCTCCATCTTACAGCTGAAGAACTTGTCAGAGACTTCATATCTCTCGACCCGGGCATGAGCTTGGAAAACCATTTTCAGCTCTTCGAACATCTCATATGCTCCGTGTCTCTCAAAACGCTTTTGGAGCCCCGATTCTAAGCTGTAAAGCATGCCGCACTGAACGAGGAAGTAATCATCAGCACGTGACTGCCAAGCGTTCATAACGTCTTGGTTCTGTGGGATGGGTGCGTCACCTAGCGGTGCTTCTAGGACATAATCTTTCTTGGAAGCTATGAGGATGATCCTCAGGTTTCGGACCCAGTCCGTATAGTTGCTGCCATCGTCTTTCAGCTTGGTTTTCTCTAGGAACGCGTTGAAGTTGAGGACAACGTGGGCCATTTGATCTACAAGACATATTGTAAAGATTTTAGACTAAGTTCATGATAATTAAGTTCATCTAATCAAATTACTCAATGAACTCCCACTCAGATAGACATCCCTCCAGTCATCTAAGTGAAACATGATCCGAGTTAACTAGGCCGTGTCCGATCATCACGTGAGACGGACTAGCCAACATCGGTGAACATCTTCATGTTGATCGTATCTTCTATACGACTCATGCTCGACCTTTCGGTCTTCCGTGTTCCGAGGCCATGTCCGTACATGCTAGGCTCGTCAAGTCAACCTAAGTGTATTGCGTGTGTAAATCTGGCTTACACCCGTTGTATTCGAAGGTTAGAATCTATCACACCCGATCATCACATGGTGCTTCGAAACAACGAACCTTCGCAACGGTGCACAGTTAGGGGGAACACTTTCTTGAAATTATTGGGAGGGATCATCTTATTTAAGCTACCGTCGTTCTAAGCAAATAAGATGTAAAACATGATAAACATCACATGCAATCAAATAGTGACATGATATGGCCAATATCATTTTCTCCTTTTGATCTCCATCTTCGGGGCTCCATGATCATCGTTGTCACCGGCATGACACCATGATCTCCATCATCGTGTCTTCTTGAAGTTGTCTCGTCATCTATTACTTCTACTACTATGGCTAACACTTTAGCAATAAAGTAAAGTAATTACATGACGTTTATGTTGACACGCAGGTCATAAATAAATAAAGACAACTCCTATGGCTCCTGCCGGTTGTCATACTCATCGACATACAAGTCGTGATTCCTATTACAAGAACATGATCATCTCATACATCACATATATCATTCATCACATCCTTTGGCCATATCACATCACAAAACACTTGCTGCAAAAACAAGTTAGACGTCCTCTAATTGCTGTTGCAAGTTTTTACGTGGCTGCTATAGGTTTCTAGCAAGAACGTTTCTTACCTATGCCAAAACCACAACGTGAATTGCCAATTTCTATTTACCCTTCATAAGGACCCTGTTCATCGAATCCGATCCGACTAAAGTGGGAGAGACAGACACCCGCCAGCCACCTTATGCAACTAGTGCATGTTAGTCGGTGGAACCGGTCTCACGTAAGCGTACGTGTAAGGTTGGTCCAGGCCGCTTCATCCCACAATGCCGCCGAATCAAGATAAGACTAGTAACAGCAAGCAAATTGACAATATCGACGCCCACAACTGCTTTGTGTTCTACTCGTGCAAAGTAACTACGAATAGACCTAGCTCATGATGCCACTGTTGGGGAACGTAGCAGAATTTTAAAATTTTCTACGCATCACCAGGATCAATCTATGGAGTCATCTAGCAATGAGGGAGAGAGGAGTGCATCTACATACCCTTTTAGATGACGAGCGGAAGTGTTCAAGAGAACGGGATTGATGGAGTCGTACTCGTCGTGATCCAAATCACCGAAGATCCTAGCGCCGAACGGACGGCACCTCCGTGTTCAACACACGTACGGAGCAAGGATGTCTCCCGCGCCTTGATCCAGCAAGGAGGAGGGAGAGGTTGAGGAAGAGGGCTCCAACAGCAGCACGACAGCGAGGTGGTGGTGAAGCTGCAGTACTCCGACAGGGCTTCGCCAAGCTCTCATGGAGGAGAGGTGTTGGGGATGGGAGGGGCTGCGCCTTGGATGTTGTTTGCAGCCCTCCCCTCACCCCTCTATTTATAGGGGAAGGGGGAAGGGGACCGGCCCCCTCTAGATGAGATCTAGAGGGGGGCGGCGGCCAAGGGGAGGGGGACTTGCCCCCCAAGCAAGGGGCGCCCCCTTTAGGGTTTCTCCCCAACCCTAGGCGCATGGGCCCTAGGGGGGTGTGGCGCCCCAGCCCACTTGGGCTGGTTCCCTTCTCCATACAGCCCATAAGGCCCTCCGGAAGAGGTGACCCCTCCCAGTGGACCCCCGGAACCCCTCCGGTGGCCCCGGTACAATACCGATATGCCCCCGAACCTTTCCGGCGACCGTATGACAACTTCCCATATATAAATCTTTACCTCCGGACCATTCCGGAACTCCTCGTGACGTCCGAGATCTCATCTAGGACTCCAAACAACATTCGGTAATCACATACAAGTCTTCCTAACAACCCTAGCGTCACCGAACCTTAAGTGTGTAGACCCTACGGGTTCGGGAGACATGCAAACATGACCGAGACGACTCTCCGGTCAATAACCAACAACGGGATCTGGATACCCATGTTGGCTCCCACATGCTCCATGATGATCTCATCGGATAAACCACGATGTCGAGGATTCAATCAATCCGTATACAATTCCCTTTGTCAATCGATACGTTACTTGCCCGAGACTCGATCGTCGGTATCCCAATACCTTGTTCAGTCTCGTTACTGGCAAGTCACTTTACTTGTACCATAATGCATGATCCCGTGATCAACCACTTGATCGCATTGAGCTCATTATGATGATGCATTACCGAGTGGGCCCAGAGATACCTCTCCGTTTACATGGAGTGACAAATCCCAGTCTCGATTCGTGCCAACCCAACAGACACTTTCGGAGATACCTGTAATGTACCTTTATAGTCACCCAGTTACGTTGTGACATTTGGCACACCCAAGGCACTCCTACGGTATCCGGGAGCTGCACAATCTCATGGTCTAAGGAAAAGATACTTGACATTTCGAAAAGCTACAGCAAACGAACTACACGATCTTTGAGCTAAGCTTAGGATTGGGTCTTGTCCATCACATCATTCTCCTAATGATGTGATCCCGTTATCAATGACATCTAATGTCCATAGTCAGGAAACCATGACTATCTTTTGATCAACGAGCTAGTCAACTAGAGGCTCACTAGGGACGTGTTGTGGTCTATGTATTCACACATGTATTACGATTTCCGGATAACACAATTATAGCACGAACAATAGACAATTATCATGAACAAAGAAATATAATAATAACCATTTTATTATTGCCTTTAGGGCATATTTACAACAGGCCTACCTTGCGGAGGTGCGCAAAATGGAAAAGCAGTTCACAGGCCTAGAGCTACAGCACGTGCCCCGGGGCACCAACAAGGAAGCCGACGACATTGCCAAGAAAGCATCCAAGCAGCAACCGCAAGAGCCCAGCGTCTCCGAAGAGCGGATCTTCAAGCCATCAGCTACGCCACCTCTTTCAAGCACGACTCAGCCTCGGGAGGAGCTCCCTTAGCCCCCGGCCTCGGGAGGCCCAGCTTGCGGCCCGACCTCGGGAGCTCGGCTGCTCTTAGTGCTCGAGCCCCAAGAGGAGTGTTGGACCAAGGAGTTCAAGGAGTACCTGATGCACGGACACTGCCGGAGAAGGAAGAAGACGTGGAGCATGTGGCCCGACAGGCCACGGCATACTGCATTCAAGACGGTGAGTTGTACAGGAAATGGCCAAACGATGTCACGCTGCGCTGCATCTCCAGCGATCAAGGGAAGGAGCTGCTGATTGACATACACGGCGGGGACTATGGACATCACTCATCATCACGGACCCTCGTCGGCAAGGTCTTCCGCAGCGGATTCTATTGGCCTACATCACTCAACGATGCAGCTGAGCCGGTGAAGTCCTGCGAAGCTTGCCAATTCCACGCCAAGCAAATCCATCAGCCTGCTCAGGGCCTCCAAACCATCCCGCTCACATGGCCGTTCGCGGTCTGGGGGCTATACATCCTAGGCCCGTTCCCACGAACGCCAGGCGGCTACCGCTATCTCTACGTCGCCATCGACAAGTTCACCAAGTGGGCAGAAGTGGAAGCCGTCCGAACCATTCCAGCCGGCTCTGCTGTCAAGTTCATCAAGGGCCTCGTGAGCCGCTTCGGGGTCCCCAACCGCATCATCACAGATAACGGCTCGCAGTTTACTAGTAACCTCTTTAAAACCTACTATGCTAACCTTGGAACGCAGATCTGCTACGCTTCGGTTGCCCACCCCAGGAGAAATGGTCAGGCTGAGCGCGCCAATGGTGAGGTCCTGAGAGGCCTCAAGACCAGGACCTTCAAGAAGAAGCTGGAGGCCTGTGGCAGGGGCTGGCACGACGAGCTCCAGTCCGTGTTGTGGTCCATCCGCACCACCGCTACCAAGCTAACGGGTGAGACTCCATTCTTCCTCGTCTACGGAGCTGAAGCAGTCCTCACGAGGTCAAGAATCGCTCTGCGCGTGTCCTGGTGTTCGACGAAATGCAGCAGGACGCCATGCGGGGGATGGATCTCGTGCTGGGGAAGGAACATCGTCGCGAAGCTGCATTAAGGGCGGCAAGGTACCAGCAAGCACTACGGCGCTACCACTGCCGCAACATTCGCTCCAGGACGCTCGAGACGGGTGACCTAGTCCTGAGGTGGGTCCTCTCCAGGGAAGGGTTGCACAAGCTTTCACCCATGTGGGAGCGCCCGTTCAGGGTCGTCCACATTTCCAGGCCTGGCGCCGTCCGCTTGGAAACGCAAGAGGGGACACCTATCCAAAACGCCTGGAACATCCAACACCTCCGGAAGTTCTACCCATGAAGCAAGGCTGAGTGCCTGTGAAGCAAGGCCCAGAGCCTATGAAGAAAGGCCCAAAGCCTGTGAAGGAAGGCCCAGAGCCTGTGAAGCAAGGCCCGGTGCATGTGAAGAATCGCCGCCCGTGACACTCTCACGTAATAATGAGTTGGGGCTATACACGCCCCGGAGTCTCAGGAGCGCCGGCCTCAGGCCCTGGGTCTCCCTCCCACGCCTAGTGGACAGCACTTAGCTCCGCGCTGGTGGAAAGACTTGAAGACTAGATTAGGTGCCGGACGCGGATTTTCATTTGCTTTCCGTAGTTGGCTTGCTTCTCCTTAATCGAGTTTGCCTTTGGCGTTCCTTGCTGATTTGGTTCCTTCGCCTTTTACCGCGTTTTTCGGCTCTGGTTTACTCGTGATCTCTCTCTCACATACCTCACGAGGGGGCTAGGCAGGTGCCCTCGCGAGCATTTTTCTTCTCTCTGCCTTCTCGCGAGTCACCCTCGTTCGAACCTGGAAGCTGGCGCATCTCTCCTAATCCGTGCCCCTCGGGTACCGCGATGCAAAGCACCAAGTCAAGGTGAACGGCAAATCCTCTAGCACACCCCCTAACAAATTTTTTGCAGTTCTTGAGCAAACGCAGACATCTCATGAAGGAAAGGGCGTCCCAAACGCGCCAGGTTAGGTTATATTTGCGCAAAATAACAACATGGCATGGGAATAACACACACGTTTCATTAACCAAGAACCACAGTTCGATACACGCCCCTATCAGCCCATACTAGTTTCATTTTCTGATGCGGGAAAGGTAAAAGGCTAAGCAAAGCGGCATTTCAGCAATCCGCGGGGGTGGGCCCTTAGCAACGCCAGAGCCTAGCCAGACCCCTCCTCGCGCTTAACGGAGGCGCGGCGATGAGATGACCCGCTGCCTCCTTCGAAGTGGGTGCGACGGCACGGCGGCTGGTCGTAGCCATCACCGCTGGAGCTGTCACTGGAGGAAGAGCCGCCGTAGTTGGAGGAGATGCGGTCGCCGCCGACGGCAGGCTCGCCCTCACCCTCGTCGCGACTGTCACCAAGGCCGAGCACCTCCTCACCGTCGTTCGTCTCGGGGCAGCACCCGGCGCGGCGACCATCTTCCCCGAACACCCTCATGTAGAGGGTCGACCCACCGTCATACTTGAAGTGGAGCATGCACCGCCTGCCCAGGCCGCGCGCGGGGGCGAACGTCTGCCAGCCGCGGGCCAGGGCTATGTTGCCCGCGGCGGAAGTCTCGACCGCGACCCAGGAGGCCTTGCTACAGCAACCATCCGCCTGCAACCCAGAGCCATCCTGGACCAGGGGCCGACAGTTCATTGACAAGGAAGCGCGGAAGCTGGAGCCAGTTGCCGGCTGGGTTCTCCGACCAGACAACAAACTTCGGCGACGCCTCCGCTGAATGGAAGCGCGGGCGGGGAGGCCTCGCCACCATCGCGCGCCTCCCCACATCAGCTGGACCGCCATGGTCGCGACGGTCCCCTCCGCGTGCCGCGGCGCCGCCTCGATAGTGGGCCACGGCGGGGGTCGCAGCATGCTTGCGCGGACGGCCACGACCGCGCTTGGGCGCCGGGGAACCGGGGCCCTCGCGAGGGGCCTTCCCCTTCTCGGCGGCAGAGAACTTCCTTCGTGGCGCCATCGGAGGCGCTGCAAGTAATGAAGCAAAGAAGAAGCGAGGAAGAGATGGGCAACGGGGGCTCCGCCCCCTCCCCATTTATAGCAAGAGAAGGCCAACCGGCGTCTCCCACCATCGCAGGTAATGATAGTTTCCCTTGCATGTCGCAGGGACTTGTCAAGTCGTGCAGTCGTCGGGGCAGCGTGGGGAAGCGGAGACGCCCACGTCCAATCAACCGCCACGAGTCAACTGAGGCCACATGCTTTTGGGGCCCGCGGTGCTTCGAGCTTGACCCTTGGCTTCACCGCGAAGCCAAGCCCGCGCGCACCTTGGGCCCGGGGGCTACTGTTGGCATTCTGGGAACGGGGGTCCCTAGACTTGCCTGCCTGGCTGAGCCAGCAGGCCGTACGGCCCGTCTTCACCAACAAAGCATCCAAGACCCTCGCGAGGCGGACGACACAAGACCTCCTCTGGAGTGGCCTAGCTAGGCAGGCTCATGAGGAGCAGAGATATCAAGGCGAGGCGAACCTCACGAGGCTCTCATGACATGAGCCATGGCGATCGACACCAGGCGGGCGCCAGGCAGGTGCCAGCGCGCGCAGCGTCCTTGTTTCCTCTTTGGTGCAAAGGGGGCAAGTGCAGCCGTGGAGTACCGATGCATCAGGCAAAGGTTGCCATTCCAGTGCAACAAGACCAAGACCATGGACTACAAGACGGAAGTCATCGTGGAGCCCAAAGCAGCGTCACCACCAGAGCTTTGTGCAGGCGAAGACTACTTTTGTCAGGATAGCTTGTACTAGCTGCCCCCCTTCAAATTAGCCCGTCATTGTTGGCTCCCTTCCCGCTCGATATTTGGGAAGAGGACCAGGGCCTCTATAAATAGGACTAGCCACCATAGTAGAGAGGGGATCCCAAAAAGAGAGATCCCGGGAGATCATTAGAGATCGAGAGACACACCACAAGCTCACACACGCAAGAACACCTCAACCTCAGGAGGCTATTCTCCCCTTGTATTGTTCATCATCAGCCCAAGAGGCAATCCACCACCACCACACTGGAGTAGGGTATTACACCACAACGGTGGCCCGAACCAGTATAAACCCCGTGTCTTTCTGTGTTGTGAGTTCGTCGAGTTCGTCCGCAAGATCTTAGCGAGCTAGAGCGTAGATCGGTAGGAGGGGAAGACTTTGCATGCACCCCAGTGTTCGAACCTCATGGGTTTGCCGGAGCCCCACATCCGACAGCAACATTGGCTTCAGGTGCATTCACTTCTGGCACCACATTAGCTTCAGGCGCCACATTAGCTTCGGCCATGACGATGTCATTGGCTTCAGTTGAGTTGTTTGTGGCCTCCTCAGTATTGTCAGCCTCCACTTGAGTAGTTGGAGGGTCGGATACGTTCTCCTCGAGAACAACTTCAGGGTTGGATGGGGGTGTAGCAACACGTTCTTCTTCTCTTGGTTCTTCTTGTTCATCGGCTGATGAAGCCGGAATGTCTTCAGCAGCATCGGCTTCAGACTCTGAGATGTTCGCAGTTTGAGAGGCTTCAGGAAACACTTATTGTGAGACTGAGTGGTGGTGCTCTTCTCCTTCTGGAACACTCGAAAGAGTGACTTGTGGCCTTGGTCCTTTGCGAAGCCTGCGAAATGCTGGCGACGCTTGTGGAGATGAAGTTGTCTGGGCCACAAAGTCTTCATCATCAAGCACCGGAGTGGTGACTTGAGTTGGGGGAGTACTTGGTGATTCTTCTTGATGGGGGGAGACTTGAGGGTGATCGTCCCAGGAATCATCCTGAGCAATTGGCGTCAAAGGACGACCAATGCTGATGAGCTCGTTGTTCATGAGAACAGGCGATGATACCATGTTGTGCTCAATCTGAGGAAGGACTTCATCATCTTCTACATTGTCTTGGGGACCAATGTCTTCAGCTGCAGTGGGGTCAACAGCTGGAATGTCTTCAGCTTCAGGAGCCTCTGTGGAAGCAGGCTCATGAACTATCAAGCGACACTCTTGGAGTGCGGACGCATGGCGAGCAACTGAAATTGGCTCGACGACAAGGGGCTCTGTGGGAGCAGCCCGATTTTTCTTCTTGGTCTTTCTCTTCTTGGTTTGTGGCGCATCATCTGTGGTGTTCTTGTTCTTGCGCTTTCTGGCTTCGGCTTCGGCTGTTCTTGTCTTCTTGAGCTCTGAAGCCACTGTGGGGACCTTAGGCTTCACGCGTGTCATGCTGGCGTGGAAGACAATGCGAAGTTCTTCTCGCCTGGATGCTTCAGCTGGGGCCACAATAGGCTTCTTCTTCTTAGCAGCCATCTTGGGGTCAATGCCAGGACGCCCAAGTGCCTTGCGCTTCTCAGCTTCGCTGTAAGCTTGAACACATTTGGCAGCAAGGAGTTTCATGCGCTCTCGAGAACCTTTAGCTTCGTCATGTTTCTTGTGAAATGCCTCCCTGAGCTCATGCATCATTTGCTTGAAGTTTTAGATGTCTGTCACACTGAGCTTGGCCATGTGCTTCTTGAACTGAGCCTTTTCATAGTCAATCTTGTGCTTTAGTTCAACTATCCTCTGAGTTAGAGCCATCTCAGGAGCAATGACTCCATAGAAGGAGATGCTGAGGCCAATAGGGAGTTGAAGATCATCAAAACTGAGGTTTGGGCTATCAAACCACTCGTCAATGAACTTGTTCAGGATGTCCACATCGAAGAGGGGAAGATCATTGAAGATTTTCGCCTCTGGCTTTCTATTTATTAGCAGTTTAAGAGCATCATCGCCAAGATCGTCGTCACTAGACAGATCAATGGCGTCGTTCTCATTCCTTAGAACGGTAGCAGGGGTCAGTGCTTGACCAGTAATCTGCATGGGCTTCTTCTTCTTCTTAGACTTGGAGATGCCTGAGAGATCTTTAGAATGCACACTTGGTGCAGGAGGAGCAGTGGCCAGAGGCTTTGCTCGCTAAGCTCTTGGTGTAGTGGAGGGCTTCGAAGCCTTGGGTTTCTTCTGCTTCTTAGGCTTCGGTGGTGCAGGCGCTTCGTCAGAATCAGTGTCATCTGCAGAGTGATCCACGACTGCCCCTTGAACCATGATGTGAGTGATGAGACCCTCGAGGTTGTAGAAGGGCCCAACAATATTGGGTCCAGCATCGCGTGAGCCATCGGCACGAGGAGCAGATGGACCGGGGTTGAAGTTTAATCCCCGTGACTTCTTGTTCTCTTTGGCCGAGTTCTTGGCAAACTGGTAGTTGCACTTGAACAAATTGTCTTCACGACACCATAGCAGAGAAGATGGGTCGGCATCAGCAGGCGGTGCTCCACGGACCATGCAAGGGTAGAAACCCTTAGCAATAGCTTCAGATTTAGTCTTGGGTTGAAGATTTTTATAGAGAATATCTCCCCAAGGACGCTTGATGGCATTCTTTTCAGCGTATTCCTTGGTGACGAATCTGTACTTGAACCATTGCTCGGCCCAATATCTTCGAATCCATTGGATTCGTGTTTTGCATTGGCCATAGCTCTCTTCAGGATCAGTTTTGTATAACTCATAAAGATTTTTAGGCAAATCCATTGACGTGCCCCCTCGGCGCTGTCTGCCTCCCTTCCTTGCTGACTTATCTGCGGCCATGTAGTTCAGACTGAATGGCTTCAAAACAGTCAGAGGCTTCCGTCTGCTGGTCAGACAGGAACTAGCTTCGGGACAATTGATGTGATGCTGTAAGAATTCTGCAAATGAATGCAGACTATGAGAACCAAGGGATTTTCCCACGGACATGTACCTGTGACAGCATTATAGATGCGAGGGAAGGGGAAGAGGTTATATGCATTCTCAGAAGATTTTGAAGATAAATCGGTTTAGAAGACATTGACCTCATAGCGTGAAGACATTCACTTATATGTTGAGAGTTGGTTCCAGATTTGTACGAATCCAAGAATTGGTACAAGTGAGGAATCTAACTACGTGTGAAGCATAAGTGAATATACTAGGCATATTATGAGATGCAGAACAGGATAGATCCAAATTTGTGGAGGCAGAAACTACTTTTGGTAAGGAAAGATGAATCCATCGGATCAAAAAGACAGTAAAAAGAGAGTTTTAATTTACCACACGATGAACTACTAGACGGAGTAGAAGATGAGGCTGAGCAGTTCGATCTTTCGTGCCCTAACTTGGCGACGGAGGACACCTACGGCGGCGGCGGAGAAGACGATGTCCGCGACCGGCGTGAGGACGGCGTCGGTGAGGTCGCGGCAGCTAAGCGCTTCGTCGCCGGCGTCGTCGAGAGCTAGCGGTGGCGCTAGGGTTTGTCTGAGGTGGAGAGGTGGAAGAAAGATTTTGACCACGATGTGATGTGCATTTATAGGGAGAGGAACAGCACAACGCAATTACGCAGGTGCCCCTGGCGGTTCACATCTGAGGGACACGTGGTGAACATGCAACACATTGGACGTTGTTCCATGTTCCCACGCACGCCTGGACTGTCTGGTGGTCGTTCCGGCTTCTCCGGATTTCAGGCAATAAGGATTGAGCATTTAAAACAGATTTAATGTTTGTCTCTGTATTTTCTGCTGAGAAGGACGCAGAGAAGACATTCGACGGTTTCAATAGAATGCATATGATTCAGATAGATAGATTTGAGAAGGAAGCATAGAGAGGTTAGGGTCCGATCACATTCACTTAGTTCAAAAGATTCAAACGAGAAGACATAGCTATAAGTGAATGCTGTAGAGGACAGAACACTAATATATGTATATATCAGAATAAGACCAAATCAACATTGTGAAGATAAACATGAAGTCATGTCAATATTGAAGACAAACCAAATGCGAAGACTTTGCAAATGTAACGCCAACAGAAAACACTCCAAACAAAAGTTTGGTGGTGGCGTTACCCACCGTATAGGAAGTATTAGACCCAGACACGGCGCACAATTATCGTGGCGCTCCGAAGTCAAATTCCGTGTTAATGTATTCACACTTAGAGTGTAAGTCTTCATTAATTGAAGATATATGTTACTTCGTGTGTTGCACATCTAAGTCATCAACATGCATAAGTGTTAGGATGCGTGCCTAATCACAGGACATTTGAGGATTCCAAGATATTTAGCTCACACTGCAACTTGCAAAACCTTTTCTCATCCAAGCTCTTTGTGAAGATATCTACCAGTTGCTCTTCAGTGTTGACGTGAATGATATCAATATCTTCCTTCATGACATGATCTCTGATAAAGTGATGATGAATTTCAATGTGCTTTGTCTTCGAGTGCTGAACTGGGTTGTTGGCAATCTTGATGGCGCTTTCATTATCGCAGTAGAGTGGTACTTGCTTCAGATGGATGCCGTAGTCTTTGAGTGTTTGCTTCATCCATAGAAGCTGAGCGCAGCAAGATCCAATGGCAATGTATTCAGATTCAGCAGTGGAGAGAGATACACGGTTCTGCTTCTTTGAAGACCAACAAACAAGTGATCGTCCTAGAAAGTGACATGTGCCTGATGTAGACTTGCGATCCAGCTTGTCACCAGCATAATCAGCATCCGAGAATCCAACTAGATAAAACTCTGAGCCCTTTGGATACCATAATCCTAATGTTGGGGTGTAGGCCAAATATTGAAGAATTCGCTTCACGGCTAAGTGATGCGATTCCTTTGGTACCGCTTGGAATTGGGTACACATGCAAACACTAAGCATTATATTTGGCCTAGATGCACATAAATAAAATAAAGAACCAATCATGGAGCGGTATGCCTTTTGATCAAACTCTTTACCATTTGCGTCAGGACCCAGATGACTTTTGGTTGGCATGGGCGTCGTGTATCCTTTGCAATCTTGCATTCCAAACTTCCTCAGGCAGTCTTTGAGATATTTTTCTTGAGATATGAAGATGTCGTTGCTTTGCTGACGTATTTGAAGACCAAGGAAGAACTTTAGCTCACCCATCATGGACATCTGATATTGCTCTTGCATCATGTGTCCAAACTCATCACTGTATTTTTGATTAGTGCAGCCGAAGATAATGGCATCCACATATATTTGGCACACAAACAGTTTACCATCATATGTCTTCGTGAAGAGTGTGGGATCCAGGGAACCAGGTTTGAAGCCTTTGCTCTTCAGAAAATCTTTGAGTGTGTCATACCAAGCGCGAGGGGCTTGTTTGAGGCCATACAGTGCCTTATTGAGCTTGTATACCATATCAGGATGTTTTGGATCTTCAAAGCCAGGCAGTTGTGCAACATACACTTCTTCTTCAATCTTGCCATTGAGAAAGGCACTCTTCACATCCATTTGATACAGAAGGATGTTATGATGATTTGCGTAGGCTAGCAGTATGCAAATGGCTTCAAGCCTAGCCACGGGAGCAAATGTTTCATCGAAGTCAATCCCTTCAACTTGAGTGTATCCTTGAGCAACAACACGAGCCTTGTTTCTGACAACTTGACCATGCTCATCTTGCTTGTTGCGATATGTCCATTTAGTGCCTATGATATTGTGTTTACGAGGATCAGGACGCTTGAACAATTCCCACACATTGTTCAGCTCAAACTGTTGAAGCTCTTCTTGCATAGCTTGAATCCATTCAGGTTCCATGAAGGCTTCAACAACTTTATTGGGTTCTGATATTGAGACAAATGCAAAGTGCCCACAGAAATTTGCTAGCTGTGTTGCACTTGAACGAGTGAGTGGACCAGGTGCATTGATGCTATCAATTATCTTCTCAATTTGTACTTCATTTGCAACACAAGGATGAACTGGACGAAGATTTTGCTCTTGCTGATCATTGTCATCATTAGGAGGATTGTCTTCAGGCTGAGCATTGTCTTCAGGTTGATTAGGTGCAGAATGTTGGAAATATGCCCTAGAGGCAATAATAAATTGGTTATTATTATATTTCCTTGTTCATGATAATCGTTTATTATCCATGCTAGAATTGTATTGATAGGAAACTCAGATACATGTGTGGATACATAGACAACACCATGTCCCTAGTAAGCCTCTAGTTGACTGGCTCGTTGATCAATAGATGGTTACGGTTTCCTGACCATGGACATTGGATGTCGTTGATAACGGGATCACATCATTAGGAGAATGATGTGATGGACAAGACCCAATCCTAAGCCTAGCACAAAGATCGTGTAGTTCGTATGCTAAAGCTTTTCTAATGTCATGTATCATTTCCTTAGACCATGAGATTGTGCAACTCCCGGATACCGTAGGAATACTTTGGGTGTGCCAAACGTCACAACGTAACTGGGTGGCTATAAAGGTACACTACAGGTATCTCCGAAAGTGTCTGTTGGGTTGGCACGAATCGAGACTGGGATTTGTCACTCCGTGTAAACGGAGAGGTATCTCTGGGCCCACTCGGTAGGACATCATCATAATGTGCACAATGTGACCAAGGAGTTGATCACAGGATGATGTGTTACGGAACGAGTAAAGAGACTTGCCGGTAACGAGATTGAACAAGGTATCGGGATACCGACGATCGAATCTCGGGAAAGTATCGTACCACTAGACAAAGGGAATTGTATACGGGATTGATTGAATCCTCGACATCGTGGTTCATCCTATGAGATCATCGTGGAACATGTGGGAGCCAACATGGGTATCCAGATCCCGCTGTTGTTTATTGGCCGGAGAGTTTTCTCGGCCATGTCTGCATGACTCCCGAACCCATAGGGTCTACACACTTAAGGTTCGATGACGCTAGGATTATAGGGAATAGATATACGTGGTTACCGAATGTTGTTCGGAGTCCCGGATGAGATCCCGGACGTCACGAGGAGTTCCGGAATTGTCCGGAGGTAAAGATTAATATATAGGAAGTATGGTTTTGGCCACCGGAAGTGTTCCGGGCATCACCGGTAGTGTACCGGGACCACCGGAGGGGTCCGGGGGTCCACCAGGTGGGGCCACCAGCCCCGGAGGCCTACATGGGCCAATAGTGGGAAGGGACCAGCCCCTGAGTGGGTTGGGGCGCCTCCCCACCAAGGCCCATGCGCCTAAGGGGAAGAGGGGGCAAACCCTAAGGGAAGATGGGCCTTAAGGCCCATGCCTCGTGCGCCTCCCTCCCCCCCTCCACTTGGCCGCCACCCTAGATGGGATTGGGGCTGGCCGGCGCCCCTAGGGTGGAACCCTAGGTGGGGCGCACCCCTCCCTCTCCCCTATATATACTTGAGGACTTGGGGCTGCCAACAGATGAGTTCCTCTCCTTCTTGGCGCAGCCCTACCCCTCTCCCTCCTCGTCTCTTGCGGTGCTTGGCGAAGCCCTGCTGGAGTGCCACGCTCCTCCACCACCACCACGCCGTCGTGCTGCTGCTGGATGGAGTCTTCCCCAACCTCTCCTTCTCCCCTTGCTGGATCAAGGCGTAGGAGACGTCACCGGGCTGTACGTGTGTTGAACACGGAGGTGCCGTCCGTTCGGCACTAGGATCATCGGTGATTTGGATCACAACGAGTACGACTCCATCAACCCTGTTCACTTGAACGCTTCCGCATAGCGATCTACAAGGGTATGTAGATGCACTCTCCTTCCCTCGTTGGTAGACTTCTCCATAGATTGATCTTGGTGATGCGTAGAAAATTTTGAATTTCAGCTACGTTCCCCAACAGTGGCATCATGAGCTAGGTCTATGCGTAGTTTCTATGCACGAGTAGAACACAAAGTAGTTGTGGGCGTTGATTTTGTTCAATATGCTTACCGTTACTAGTCCAATCTTGATTCGGCGGCATTGTGGGATGAAGCGGCCCGGACCGACCTTACACGTACTCTTACGTGAGACTGGTTCCACCGACTGACATGCACTAGTTGCATAAGGTGGCTAGCGGGTGTCTGTCTCTCCCACTTTAGTCGGATCGGATTCGATGAAAAGGGTCCTTATGAAGGGTAAATAGCAATTGGCATATCACGTTGTGGTTTTGCGTAGGTAAGAAACGTTCTTGCTAGAAACCCATAGCAGCCACGTAAAACATGCAAACAACAATTAGAGGACGTCTAACTTGTTTTTGCAGGGTATGCTATGTGATGTGATATGGCCAAGAAGAATGTGATGAATGATATGTGATGTATGAGATTGATCATGTTCTTATAATAGGAATCACGACTTGCATGTCGATGAGTATGACAACCGGCAGGAGCCATAGGAGTTGTCTTTATTTATTGTATGACCTGCGTGTCATTGAACAACGCCATGTAATTACTTTACTTTATTGCTAATCGGTAGCCATAGTAGTAGAAGTAATAAGTTGGCGAGACAACTTCATGGAGACACAATGATGGAGATCATGGTGTCATGCCGGTGACGATGATGATCATGGAGCCCCGAAGATGGAGATCAAAAGGAGCAATATGATATTGGCCATATCATGTCACTATTTGATTGCATGTGATGTTTATCATGTTTATACATCTTATTTGCTTAGAACGACGGTAGCTTAAATAAGATGATCCCTCACTAAAATTTCAAGAGAAGTGTTCTCCCTAACTGTGCACTGTTGCGAAAGTTCGTCGTTTCGAAGCACCACGTGATGATCGGGTGTGATAGATTCTTACGTTCGAATACAATGGGTGTTGACGAGCCTAGCATGTACAGACATGGCCTCGGAACACATGTGAAACAATTAGGTTGACTTGACGAGCCTAGCATGTACAGACATGGCCTCGGAACACGGAAGACCGAAAGGTCGAGCATGAGTCGTATGGTAGATACGATCAACATGAAGATGTTCACCGATGTTGACTAGTCCGTCTCACGTGATGATCGGACACGGCCTAGTTGACTCGGATCATGTAATCACTTAGATGACTGGAGGGATGTCTATCTGAGTGGGAGTTCATAAGATGAACTTAATTATCCTGAACATAGTCAAAAGGTCTTCGCAAATTATGTCGTAGCTCGCGCTCCAGTTCTACTGTTTAGATATGTTCCTAGAGAAAAATTAGTTGAAAGTTGATAGTAGCATTTATGCAGACAGTAGAAGGCTTATGTCCTTAATGCACCGCTCAGTGTGCTGAACCTCGAATGTCGTCTGTGGATGTTGCGAACATCTGACATACACGTTTTGATGACTACATGATAGTTCAGTGCGTAATGCTAAATGGTTTAGAATTGTGGCACCAAAGACGTTTTTGAAACATCGCAGAACATATGAGATGTTCCAAGGAATAAAATTGGGATTTCAGGCTCGTGCCCACGTCAAGAGGTATAAGACCTCCGACGATTTTCTTAGCCTGCATAATAAGGGAGAAAAGCTCAATCTTGAGCTTGTGCTCAGATTGTCTGAGTACAACAATCGCTTGAATCGAGTGGGAGCTGATCTTCCAGATGAAATAGTGATGGTTCTCCAAAGTCACTGCCACCAAGCTACTAGAGCTTCGTGATGAACTATAACATATCAGGGATAGATATGATCCTTGAGCTATTCGCGACACCGCGAAAAGTAGAAATCAAAAGGGAGCATCAATCGTTGATGGTTAGTAAAACCACTAGTTTCAAGAAGGGCAAGGGAAAGAAAAGGATACTTCATGGAACAACAAATCAGTTGCTGTTCTAGTGAAGAAACCCAAAGTTGAACCCAAGCCCGAGACTAAGTGCTTCTGTAATAAGGGGAACAGTCACTGAAACAGAACCACCCTAGATACTTGGTAGATGAGAAGGCTGGCAAGGTCGACAGAAGTATATTGGATATGCATTATAATGTGTACTTTACTAGTACTCCTAGTAGCACCAGGGTATTAGATACCGGTTCGGTTGCTAAGTGTTAGTAACTCGAAACAAAAGGCTACGGAATAAACGGAGACTAGCTAAAAGGTGAGATGACGATATGTGTTGGAAGTATTTCCAAGGTTGATCAAATATCGTACGCTCCCTCTACCATCGAGATTGGTATTAAAACCTAAATAATTGTTATTTGGTGTTTGCGTTGAGCATAGACATGATTGGATTATGTCTATCGCGATACGGTTATTCATTTAAGGAGAATAATGGTTACTCTGTTTATTTGAATAATACCATCCCGATCGTAGTGATACACATTTTCATGCCAAAGGTATAAGATAGTACTGATAGTACCACACAAATGTGGCACTGCAATTTGAGTCATATTGGTATAAAACGCATGAAGAAGCTCCATGTTGATGGATCTTTGGACTCACTCATTTTTGAAAGGATTGAGACATGCGAACCATGTTTGTTGGTAGATATGCATGAAGAAACTCTATACAGATGGATCGTTTGGACTCACTTGATTTTGAATCACTTGAGACATGCAAATTATACCACATGGGCAAGATGACTGAAAGCCTCGTTTTCAGTAAAATGGAACAAGAAAGCAACTTGTTGGAAGTAATACATCTTGATGTGCGCAGTCCAATGAGTGCTGAGGCATGTAGTGGATATCGTTATGTTCTTACTTCACAGATGATTTGAGTAGATAGTGAGTATATTTACTTGATGAAACATAAGTCTGAATTATTGAAAGGTTCAAGTAATTTCAGAGTGAAGTTGAACATCGTCGTGACAAGAGGATAAAATGTCTATGATATGATCGTAGAGATGAATATCTGAATTACGAGTTTGGCACAGAATTAAGACATTGTGGAAATTGTTTCACAACCAATACAGCCTGGAACACCATAGTGTGATGGTGTGTCTGAACATCATAACTGCACCCTATTGGATATGATGCATACCATGATGTCTCTTATCGAATTACCACGATAGCTTATGGGTTAGGCATTAGAGACAACCACATTCACTTTAAATAGGGCACCACGTAATTCCGATGAGATGACACCGTATGAACTATGGTTTAGAGAAACCTAAGCTGTCATTTCTTAAAAGTTTGGGGCTGCGACACTTATGTGAAAGAGTTTCAGGCTGATAAGCTCGAACCCAAAGCGGATAAATGCATCTTCATAGGACACCCGAAACAGTTGGGTATACCTCCTGTCTCAGATCCGAAAGCAATAAGGGATTGTTTCTAGAATCGAGTCCTTTCTCGAGGAAAAGTTTCTCTCGAAAGAATTGAGTGGGAGGATGGTAGAGACTTGATGAGGTTATTGAACCGTCTCTTCAACTAGTGTGTGGCAGGGCACAGGGAGTTGTTCCTATGGCACCTACACCAATTGAAGTGGAAGCTTATGATAGTGATCATGAAACTTCAGATCAAGTCACTACCAAACCTCGTGGGATGACAAGGATGCATACTACTTCAGAGTGGCACGTAATCCTGTCTCGGAAGTCATGTTGCTAGACAACAATGAACCTACGAGCTATGGAGAAGCGATGGTGGGCTTGGATTCCAAAATGGCTCGAGGCCATATAATCCGAGAGAGGATCCATGTATGAAAACAAAGTGTAGACTTTGGAAGAGCTACTTGATGGTCGTAAGGCTGTTAGGTACATATGGATTTTAAAAGGAAGACAGACAATGATGGTAAGTGTCACCATTGAGAAAGCTCGACTTGTCGTTAAGATGTTTCCCGACAAGTTCAAGGAGTTGACTACGATGAGACTTTCTCACACGTAGCGATGCTAAAAGTCTGTTGGAATTATGTTAGCAGTTACTGCATTATTTATGAAATCATGCAGATAGGATGTCAAAACATTGTTTCCTCAATGATTTTCTTGAGGAAAGGTTGTATGAGATACAACCAGAAGGTTTTGTCAATCCTGGAAAAATGCTAACAAGTATGCAAAGCTCCAGCAATCCTTCTAAGGACTGGAGTAAGCATCTCGGAGTTGGAATGTACGCTTTGATGAGATGATCAAAGATTTTGGGTTTATACATAGTTTATGAGAAACTTGTATTTCCAAAGAAGTGAGTGGGAGCACTATAAAATTTCTGATGAGTATATGTTGTTGACATATTGTTGATCGGAAATGATGTAGAATTTCTGGAAAGCATATAGGGTTATTTGAAAAGTGTTTTTCAATGGAAAACCTGGATTAAGACACTTGAACATTGAGCATCAAGATCTATAAGGATAGATCAAAACGCTTAATGGTACTTTCAAATGAGCACATACCTTGACATGATCTTGAAGGTGTTCAAGATGGATCAGTCAAAGAAGGAGTTCTTGCCTGAGTTGTAAGGCATGAAGTTAAGACTTAAAGCTCGACCACGGCAGAAGAAAGAGGAAGGACGAAGGTCGTCCCCTATGCTTTTGTCATAGGCTCCATACGGTATGCCATGCTGAGTACCACACCTGATGTGTGTCTTGCCACATATTTGGCAAGAGGGTACAAAGGTGATCTAGGAGTAGATCACCAGATAGCGGTCTAAATTATCCTTAGAGGAATAAGGATATGTTTCTCGGTTATGGAGGTGATAAAGAGTTCGACGTAAAGAGTTACGTTGATGCAAGCTTAACACCTATCCGGATAGCTCTGAGTAGAGATACCAGATACGTATAATGGAGCAACAATTTAGAATAGCTCCAAGTAGAACAGTTATTTGAAATGGCTCCAAATGTAGCATAGTAGTTGCATCTACAAGATGACATAGAAATTTGCGAAGTACATATGGATCTGAATGCTGCAGACCCGTTGACTGAAACCTCTCTCACAAGCATAACATGATCAAACCCAGAACTCTTTGGGTGTTAGTCACATGGGGATGTGACCTTGAGTGTTAATCACATATCGATGTGAATTGGATTATTGACTCTAGTGCAAGTGGGAGACTGTTGGAAATATGCCCTAGAGGCAATAATAAATTGGTTATTATTATATTTCCTTGTTCATGATAATCGTTTATTATCCATGCTAGAATTGTATTGATAGGAAACTCAGATACATGTGTGGATACATAGACAACACCATGTCCCTAGTAAGCCTCTAGTTGACTGGCTCGTTGATCAATAGATGGTTACGGTTTCCTGACCATGGACATTGGATGTCGTTGATAACGGGATCACATCATTAGGAGAATGATGTGATGGACAAGACCCAATCCTAAGCCTAGCACAAAGATCGTGTAGTTCGTATGCTAAAGCTTTTCTAATGTCAAGTATCATTTCCTTAGACCATGAGATTGTGCAACTCCCGGATACCGTAGGAATACTTTGGGTGTGCCAAACGTCACAACGTAACTGGGTGGCTATAAAGGTACACTACAGGTATCTCCGAAAGTGTCTGTTGGGTTGGCACGAATCGAGACTGGGATTTGTCACTTCGTGTAAACGGAGAGGTATCTCTGGGCCCACTCGGTAGGACATCATCATAATGTGCACAATGTGACCAAGAAGTCGATCACGGGATGATGTGTTACGGAACGAGTAAAGAGACTTGCCGGTAACGAGATTGAACAAGGTATCGGGATACCGACGATTGAATCTCGGGCAAGTATCGTACCACTTGACAAAGGGAATTGTATACGGGATTGATTGAATCCTCGACATCGTGGTTCATCTGATGAGATCATCGTGGAACATGTGGGAGCCAACATGGGTATCCAGATCCCACTGTTGGTTATTGGCCGGAGAGTTTTCTCGGCCATGTCTGCATGACTCCCGAACCCGTAGGGTCTACACACTTAAGGTTCGATGACGCTAGGGTTATAGGGAATAGATATACGTGGTTACCGAATGTTGTTTGGAGTCCCGGATGAGATCCCGGACGTCACGAGGAGTTCCGGAATGGTCCGGAGGTAAAGATTAATATATAGGAAGTATGGTTTTGGCCACCGGAAGTGTTCCGGGCATCACCGGTAGTGTACCGGGACCACCGGAGGGGTCCGGGGGTCCACCAGGTGGGGCCACCAGCCCCGGAGGCCTACATGGGCCAATAGTGGGAAGGGACCAGCCCCTAAGTGGGCTGGGGCGCCTCCCCACCAAGGCCCATGCGCCTAAGGGGAAGAGGGGGCAAACCCTAAGGGCAGATGGGCCTTAAGGCCCATGCCTGGTGCGCCTCCCTCTCCCCCTCCACTTGGCCGCCACCCTAGATGGGATTGGGGCTGGCCGCCGCCCCTAGGGTGGAACCCTAGGTGGGGCGCACCCCTCCCTCTCCCCTATATATACTTGAGGACTTGGGGCTGCCAACAAATGAGTTTCTCTCCTTCTTGGCGCAGCCCTACCCCTCTCCCTCCTCGTCTCTTGCGGTGCTTGGCGAAGCCCTGCTGGAGTACCACGCTCCTCCACCACCACCACGCCGTCGTGCTGCTGCTGGATGGAGTCTTCCCCAACCTCTCCTTCTCCCCTTGCTGGATCAAGGCGTAGGAGACGTCACCGGGTTGTACGTGTGTTGAACACGGAGGTGCCGTCCGTTCTGCACTAGGATCATCGGTGATTTGGATCACGACGAGTACGACTCCATCAACCCCGTTCACTTGAACGCTTCCGCGTAGTGATCTACAATGGTATGTAGATGCACTCTCCTTCCCTCGTTGGTAGACTTCTCCATAGATTGATCTTGGTGATGCGTAGAAAATTTTGAATTTCTGCTACGTTCCCCAACACAGAAATGATAAGTTCCTCTTCAGCCTGAGCTTCAGACGGTATGATTTCTCCAGTTCCCATAAGCTTGATGGATTCACTAGATGGATCTTCTTCTAGCACATTTGGCAGGTGCTCTCTTTGCGAGCCGTTAGTCTCATCGAACCGCACATCCACAGTTTCAACCACTTTATAGTGAAAGAGGTTGAAGACTCTGTAGGAGTGCGAATCCTTTCTGTAACCAAGCATAAAACCTTCATGTGCTTTCGGTGCAAATTTTGAAGTGTGATGTGGATCCTTGATCCAGCACCTAGCACCAAATACTCTGAAGTAACTGACATTTGGCTTCTTACCAGTAAGGAGTTCATAGGATGTCTTCTTCAGAAGCTTGTGAAGATAAACACGGTTGAGGACATGGCATGCAGTATCAATGGCTTTGGGCCAGAACTTTCTTGGAGTCTTGTATTCATCAAGCATCGTCCGAGCCACCTCAATGAGTGTTCTGTTCTTGCGCTCCACGATGCCATTCTGCTGCGGCGTGTACAGAGCTGAGAACTCATGAGTGATGCCCAATGTATCAGGATAAGTGTTGAGGCCGGTGTTCTTGAATTCTTTGCCATTGTCACTTCTGATATGCTTGATTTTGACGCCATAGTTCGTCATGGCACGATTGGCAAAGCGTCTGAAGACATCCTGTACTTCATTCTTGTAGAGGATTATATGCACCCAAGTATATCTTGAATAATCATCAACAATGATGAAGCCATAGAGACAAGCAGTGGTTGTGAGAGTAGAGTAGTGAGTAGGGCCAAATAAGTCCATATGTAGCAGCTCGAAGGGTTGAGATGTCGTCATGATTGTCTTCGAGGGATGCTTGGCCCTCGTCATCTTTCCAGCTTCACAGGCACCACACAGATGATCCTTCTTGAACTTGATGCCCTCGATGCCTACGACGTGTTTCTTCTTCACGAGAGTGTATAGGTTCCTCATACCGGCATGCCCTAGCCTCCGATGCCAGAGCCAGCACTCTGAAGCTTTGTCTAGAAGACATACGACTAGATGTGGTCCTGCTGAGAAATCTACCATGTACAAATCATCTTTCCGATACCCTTCAAAGACTAGAGACTTGTCAGATTCCATTAGAACAAGGCAACGATACTTTCCAAATATCACAATCATGTTCAAGTCACAAAGCATTGAGACAGACATTAAGTTGAAACCAAGGGATTCAACAAGCATCACTTTATCCATGTGCTGATCCTTTGAGATTGCAACTCTACCTAGACCCAATACCTTGCTTTTACCAGTGTCAGCAAATGTGATGTGACTCTTGTCAAATGGACGTAAGGTTGAGTCCATGAGAAGACTTCGATCACCAGTCATATGATTAGTGCATCCGCTGTCCATAATCCATTCTAAAGCATGAGGTGTCATACCCTACAGTACAATTAAGGGGATAGGCTTCACCAAGAGTATTGTGAAGCATAAACATTTGACGCACAAGAAGATTATCAAAGCTCGGATCAAGATTAGGACTGATAGGATGAATGGCAAGCGATTCAGGAACAAAATACATAGTGAGGCCATTTGGGCATTTTATCTTGCGCCCAACAAGATGTTTTAGGTCCCCAGCAATAGCATCTGACGCCTTTGATTTCCGGCTGGAGACCTTTCCCTGCAAAAGAGAGTCAATTTTTCTTAGCCACCCACATCTTCAAGGGTGGCTTAGAAGCAATGAGTCTAAGTGCAGCATCTGAGAACTTCGGCTTTGGAGCCCTATCAAATAGCCTTGCAGGAGGCGAATAGTACTCATATGAATAAGCAGAGTAGTTCTTAGTCGTATGAACATAGCGGTTTGACGATACGCTCTCATATTCATAAGTTTGAGTATGATTTTCCTGCAAAACATTGGTGTTAGGGTGACTCAGGCGAGTCATGTGTCTGTATGAAGCCTTTGGACCATATGAAGCCTTTGGTTTGGGGTTCGTCTTCTTCCCTTGTGGTGTCATGACGACATTCACAAGAAGATTCTCCAAACACCTTTTGGGCACCCAGATTTTCTTCATAGGTGGCCCATTCCTGCAGTTAGTACCAATATACCTGGCAAACACTTCACCATTCTGATTCTTAAACAGTTCATAATTTGCACCAAAGGATTCATCAATGATAATAGGGTTAGCACAAGTGAAGCCAGATAGGGTTTATGGATCCACTAAAGGTTCCTTTGCAGCCACCCATGTGGTTTTGGGGTACCGCTCAGGCTTCCAGTAAGAACCATCAACATTCATTTTCCTCTCGAACCCAACACCCTCTTTCCTAGGTTTTCGGTTGAGAATCTGCTTTTTGAGGACATCCTCTAGTGTCTGATGCCGTTTGAGACTTTTGTACATCCCTGTCTCAAGCAATGTCTTCAACCTAGCATTTTCATCAGCAATAGCAGTGGCATCCTCAGCAGAGGGGTTAGTTACCGCATCTACAGTTGAAGATATTGCAACAGTAGCAGCAGTAGAACATTCAGCAACAGAAGTAGCGTTATCATGCTCAAGGCATTTTAGACATGGTGGTTCAAATCCTTCTTGAGCGGGACTGATCTGTTGAGCGCGAAGTGACTCATTTTATTTTTGAAGATCTTCATGAACTGCTCTCAATTTCTCAAGTTCTTGCTTCCTTTGAAGATAATCATAGGAAAGCTTTTCATGAGTAGTTGAGAGCGTTTCATGACGACTTTCAAGTTCCTCATACTTAACATGAAGATTTTTTATGTCTTCAATTAAGGACTGAGATCAGGTCATTTCCGCGTCCAACAGGTCATCACTTTTGTATAACAGTTTTTGAATATGTTCCATAGCTTTCTGTTGTTCAGTTGCAATTTTAGCAAGTGTTTTGTAGCTGGGTTTGGATTCACAATCAGAGTCATCTTCACTTGATGTTTGAAAGTAAGCATCGCGTGAGTTTACCTTGGCACCACGTGCCATGAAGCAGTAGGTGGGAGCGGAGTCATCCTTGTCATTAGCATCAACGTAGGTGACGGAGCCATTGTCTTCAGTGTTGAAGATGGACTTGGCAACGTACGCTGTAGCTAGAGCCAGACTTGCAACGCCAGAGTCGGACTCCTCCTCAGACTCCACCTCCGCCTCCTCAGAAGCAGACTCCTCCTCTAAATCCATCTCCTTGCCAACAAAAGCACGAGCCTTGCCAGATGAGCTCTTCTTGTGTGATAAAGACTTTGATGAAGACTGGGAAGAAGACTTTGATGATTTCTTCTTCTTCTTCTCATCGGAATCATATTCCTTGCTCTTCTTCTTGTTGTTGTTTTCATTGTCCCACTGCGGACACTCAAATATGTAGTGACCAGGTTTCTTGCACTTCTGGCATGTTCTTTTCTTGTGGTCATGAGTACAAGCTTCATCATTTCTTGAGCTGGATTGTGAAGACTTTCTGAAGCCTTTCTTCTTGGTGAATTTCTGGAACTTCTTCACAAGCATAGCAAGCTCCTTTCCAATGTCTTCAGGATCACTAGAACTGTAGTCAGATTCTTCTTCAGATGAGGAAACAACCTTTGACTTCAAAGCGCGAGTTCGGCCATAGTTGGGACCATAGATATATCTTTTCTCAGATAGCTGAAACTCCTGTGTGTTGAGCCTCTCAAGTATGTCAGACGGATCGAGTGTCTTGAAGTCAGGGCGTTCTTGAAACATCAGGGCTAGGGTGTCAAACGAGCTGTCAAGTGACCTCAGGAGTGTCTTGACGATTTCATGCTTGGTGATCTCAGTGGCGCCGAGAGCATGAAGCTCATTTGTGATGTCAGTGAGGCGATCAAATGTGAGCTGAACATTCTCATTGTCATTTCTCTTGAAGCAGTTGAAGAGGTTGCGAAGGACACTGATCCTTTGATCTCTCTGGGTTGAGACGCCTTTGTTGACCTTGGAGAGCCAATCCCAGACTAGCTTCGATGTTTCTAGAGCACTCACACGGCCATACTGTCCTTTGGTCAGATGACCACGGATGATGTTCTTGGCAGTAGAATCTAGTTGAACGAACTTCTTAACATCAGCAACGGTGACACCTTCACCAGTCTTGGGAACGTC
Source organism: Triticum urartu (assembly GCF_003073215.2). Taxonomy (NCBI): domain Eukaryota; kingdom Viridiplantae; phylum Streptophyta; class Magnoliopsida; order Poales; family Poaceae; genus Triticum; species Triticum urartu. The sequence continues at coordinate 178,685,836 of NC_053023.1, forward strand.
GTTCTTGAAGACATACCATAGATCGACATCAATGGCTTCAAGATGCATGCGCATCTTATTCTTCCAGTAGGGGTAATCAGTGCCATTGAAGACAGGGCACGCAACGGAGACTTTGATTATCCCTGCAGTCGACATAGCTAAAACTCCAGATGGTTAAACTGAATCACACAGAACAAGGGAGTACCTTGCTTTGATACCAATTGAAAGTGCTAGTTATCGACTGGAGGGGGTGAATAGGAGATTTTTATGAAAGTCTTCAAAACATGGAAGTTTCGAAGACAAACGATAGAAATGAACCTATTAACATGCAGCGGAAGGTAGACTACACTAGGCAAGCCATAGTCAAGTATTCAATGAAGTGAAAGCACGAAGACTATTAGTAGCTAGGTGATACGTCTCCAACGTATCTATAATTTTTGATTGCTCCATGCTATATTATTTACTGTTTTGGACATTATTGGGCTTTATTATACACTTTTATATTATTTTGGGGACTAACCTACTAACCGGAGGCCCAGTCCAGAATTGATGTTTTTTTGCCTATTTTAGGGTTTCGAAGAAAAGGAATATCAAACGTAGTCCAAACGGAATGAAACCTTCGGGAACGTGATTTTCTCACCGAACATGATCCAAGAGACTTGGACCCTACGTCAAGCAACCAATAGGGAGGCCACGAGGTAGGGGGCGCGCCTACCCCCCCAGGCGCGCCCTCCACCCTCGTGGGCCCCCTGTTGCTCCACCGACGTACTTCTTCCTCCTATATATACCTACGTACCCCCAAATGATCAGATACGGATCCAAAACCCTAATTCCATCGCCGTAATTTTCTGTATCCACGAGATCCCATCTTGGGGCCTATTCCGGAGCTCCGCTGGAGGGGGCATCGATCACGGAGGGCTTCTACATCAACACCATAGCCTCTCCGATGAAGTTTGAGTAGTTTACCTCACACCTACGGGTCCATAGTTATTAGCTAGATGGCTTCTTCTCTCTTTTTGGATCTCAATACAAAGTTCTCCCCCTCTCTTGTGGAGATCTATTTGATGTAATCTTCTTTTGCGGTGTGTTTGTTGAGACCGATGAATTGTGGGTTTATGATCAAGTTTATCTATGAACAATATTTGAATCTTCTCTGAATTCTTTTATGTATGATTGGTTATGTTAACGCGACGCCTAACCGGCTAGAGGATTCACAGTCCTCAAGTGTAACAAGTCTTCAGATCACGCGGACAGAAAGACTTCAGTGATGCCAAACACTCTTTGGGCTCTGGGTGTTTTGGGCTTTGTCTTCGCAAGGATCTCTCTCTCAAATGCTTTGGAGGTGGGTTGCTCTCAAACGACAAAAGCCGTGCACTAACTCTGAGCAGCCACCAATTTATGGTGTAGGGGGTGGGCTATTTATAGCCACTAGGCAACCCGACCTAATTTGTCCAAAATGACCCTGGGTCACTAAGGAACTGACACGTGTTCCAACGGTCAGATTTCAAACACACGCGGCAGCTTGACTTGGGATACAAGTAAAGCTGACTCATCCAACTCTGGATAAGATTTGCTCTCATTGTCTTCGCTTGAAGATATAGGATTTGGTTGAGCATCACTTTAGTCACTCTGACTTTGTTCACTTGGACCCCACTTAACAGTACGGTGGTTCCTATGACTCAACAAAGAAGAAAATGAAACTACGCAACAACTATGTCTTCGCGCTCCAAAGACTTCATGCGATGTCTTCTCATGTCATAGTCTTCAATGTTTTGTGTGAGTGCGAGGGACTCGCGCGTAGCCTCCTACTAGAGTGATACCTTGGTTCTCAAAAACTGAGGGAAATACTTACGCTACTTTGCTGCACCACCCTTTCCTCTTCAAGGGAAAACCAACGCAAGTGCTCAAGAGGTAGCACTAGGCAGTATGGATCAGGATGGAAGATACTCCCTCCGGTCCTTTTTACTCTACATATTAGAATGCTCTAAAGTCAAACTTCACAAAGTTTGACCGTATTTATATGAAAAAATATCAACATCTGCCATGCTAAAGTTATACAATATGAAACTTTAAGTGATGACACATCTATTGATACTGATTTCAGATTGTGAATGTTGATACTTTTTTCTATAAAATTGGTCAAACTTTACGAGGCCTGACTTCAGTCAAATCTTATATGCGAACTAAAAAGGACCGGAGGGAGTAGTATGAAGCCAATCAGAACAAGTAGTCACACAATGAAGTCAAACAGATAGTGCAAGCAGGCAATGACTTCACGAAGACAAACTGTAAGTAAAGAGAAGGAAGAGATAGAACTAGTTGCTTGGTGAAGACAAAGGATTTGTTTGACTAGTTACAGTTGATGTGACAACTGTATGTCTGGTTAGGCAGCCTGAGACACAACTCAGAAGACCGTGTCTTCACCTTGTTCCCCTTGAGCCAAGGACACTTAGTCCCCGCCCAATCACTCTGGTAAGTCTTCAAGGTAGACTCCCAAACCTTCACAGACTTCGTTCACCGGCAATCCACAATGACTCTTGGATGCTCAAAACGCGACGCCTAACCGGCTGGAGGATTCACAGTCCTCAAGTGTAACAAGTCTTCAGATCACGCGGACAGAAAGACTTCAGTGATGCCAAACACTCTTTGGGCTCTGGGTGTTTTGGGCTTTGTCTTCACAAGGATCTCTCTCTCAAATGCTTTGCAGGTGGGTTGCTCTCAAACGACAAAAGCCATGCACTAACTCTGAGCAGCCACCAATTTATGGTGTAGGGGGTGGGCTATTTATAACCACTAGGCAACCCGACCTGATTTGTCCGAAATGACCCTGGGTCACTAAGGAACTGACACATGTTCCAATGGTCGGATTTCAAACACACGCGGCAGCTTGACTTGGGCTACAAGTAAAGCTGACTCATCCAGCTCTGGATAAGATTTGCTCTCATTGTCTTCACTTGAAGACATAGGATTTGGTTGAGCATCACTTTAGTCACTCTGACTTTGTTCACTTGGACCCCACTTAACAGTATGGTGGTTCCTATAACTCAACAAAGAAGAAAATGAAACTACGAAACAACTATGTCTTTGCGCTCCAAAGACTTCATGTGATGCCTTCTCATGTCATAGTCTTCAATGTGAATATCTTCACATACCACCATTATCTTTAATGTCTTCACACATTTTTAGGGGTTATCTCCGGTAGGTAAACCGAATCATTGAGGGACTACTACCTATGTTATCCTGCAATTCTCACAAACACATTAGTCCCTCAACCAGGTTTGTCATCAATACTCCAAAACCAACTCGGGGTGGCACTAGATGCACTTACACTAGGTCACGCCCCTCGATCTTGTCGCTTCCTCGTGGACCGTAATGTTATTCAAATGCCAAATATTCCTATATGTTGAGGAATCCCCAAAAAGAAACCTAGATGAGTTGTACCGCCGCCGCAAGCTTCTGTACCAAAGTGATCTCCATCAGAGCCCTATTCCAGCACCCTGGTGAGGGGGAAACCATCACCGAAGGCCATCTTCATCACCCTAGCGGTCTCCATGATAAGGTGGGAGTAGTTCACCCTCGGGGATGAGAGTATGTACCAGTAGTTATGTGTTTGATCTCTCTCTCTCTCATGTTCTTGATCTGGCATGATTTTAATGTAACCATGGGCTTTGTTAATATTGTCGGATCATATGGTGTTTTTTCCTCTCTACCTTGTTGTGATGAATTGAGTTTTTACCTTTGAGGTTTCACTATTATCGGTTTGAATACTTTTTGGATTTGAGAACACTTGATGTATGTCTTGCATGTGGATACCCGTGATGACAATGGGGTGTTTTATTGATTCACTTGATATATGTTTTGGTATCCAACTTGTGGATTATCGTGACATTGGGGTAATCTATGCATAGGGGTTCATACACATTTCGTACTACTTTCTCCAGCAGAAACCTTGGGGGTACTCTTTGAAGTTCTTTGTGTTGGATTGAATATTATGAATCTGAGATTGCTTGATGCATATCGATGGATACTTGTGGTGGCATTGGAATATCTAGGTGACATTAGAGTTGGTTAACGCGTATGATATGGTGTTATTTTAGTACGAACTCTAGGACTATTTGTGACACTTATAAGGATGGCTCAATAGATTGATCGAAAAAGATAACTTTGAGGTGGTTTTGTACCTTAAAATAATTTCATCTTATGTTCTCCGCCAGATAAGAATTTTGGACTGACTCTTTGTAGCCCGCTGAGGGACCGTTATATGATTCAATTATGTTAGCACTGTTGAGAGATTGCACAAGTGAAAGTATGAACCCTAGGCCTTGTCTCTAAGCATTGCAATAACATTTGTGCTCCGTGATGACCCACAAGTATAGGGGATCTATCGTAGTCCTTTCGATAAGTAAGAGTGTTGAACCCAACGAGGAGCAGAAGGAAATGACAAGCAGCAGTTTTCAGTAAGGTATTCTCTGCAAGCACTGAAATTATCGGTAACATATAGTTTTGTGATAAGGTAATTCATAACGGGTAACAAGTAACAAAAGTAAATAAGGTGTAGCAAGGTGGCCCAATCCTTTTTGTAGCAAAGGACAAGCCTGGACAAACTCTCATATAAAGGAAAGCGCTCCCGATGACACATGGGAATTATCGTCAAGCTATTTTTCATCATACTCATATGATTCGCGTTCGTTATTTTGATAATTTGATATGTGGGTGGACCGGTGCTTGGGTACTTCCCTTCCTTGGGCAAGCATCCCACTTATGATTAACCCCCCTTGCAAGCATCCGCAACTATGAAAGAAGAATTAAGGTAAACCTAACCATAGCATGAAACATATGGATCCAAATCAGCCCCTTACGAAGCAACACATAAACTAGGTTTTGAGCTCCTGTCACTCTAGCAACCCATCATCTACTTATTACTTCCGAATGTCTTTTCCTAGGCCCAAAAAATGGTGAAGTGTCATGTAGTCGACGTTCACATAACACCACTAGAGGAAAGACAACATACATCTCATCAAAATATCTAACAAATACCAAATTCACATGACTACTTATAACAAGACTTCTCCCATGTCCTCAGAAACAAACGTAACTACTCACAAATCATATTCATGTTCATAACCAGAGGGGTATTAATGTGCATAAAGGATCTGAATATATAATCTTCCACCGAATAAACCAACTAGCATCAACTACAAGGAGTAATCAACACTACTAGCAACCCACAGGTACCAATCTGAGGTTTTGAGACAAATATCGGATACAAGAGATGAACTAGGGTTTGAGAGGAGATGGTGCTAGTGAAGATGTTGATGGAGATTGACCCCCTCCCGATGAGAGGATCGATGGTAATGACGATGGTGACGATTTCCCCCTCCCGGAGGGATGTTTCCTCGACAGAACAGCTCCACCGGAGCCCTAGATTAGTTCCGCCAAGGTTCCGCCTCGAGACGGTGGCGCTTCGTCCCGAATGCTTCCTTCTGATTTTTTTTCCAAGGCAAAAGATATCTTATACCAGAAGATGGGCATCGGGGGGCTTCCAGGTGGCCCATGAGGCAGAGGGCGCGCCCTCCACCCTCATGGACAGTGGATGGCTCCCCTCTGGTGCTTTCTTCGTCCAATATTTTTAATATATTCCAAAACTGACTTTCGTGGAGTTTTAGGACTTTTGGAGTTGTGCAGAGTAGGTCTCTAATATTTTCTCCTTTTTCAGCCCAGAATTCCAGCTGTCGGTATTCTCGCTCTTCATGTAAACTTTGTAAAATAAGAGAGAAAAGGCATAAGTATTGTGACATAATGTGTAATAACAGCCCATAATGCAATAAATATCGATATAAAAGCATGATACAAAAGGGACGTATCACTCCGTTTTATCACTTGTTACCTTTCTTTTTTTATATTTAAACCTATATCTACTATCCATACTACATTTGTATCACCATCTCTTCACCAAACTAGTGCACCTGTACAGTTTACCATTGTATTAGGTGTGTTGGGGACACAAGAGATTTCTTGTATTTGATTGCAGGGTTGCTTGAGAGAGGCCATCTTCATCCTACGCCCCCCACAGATTGATAAAACTTAGGTCATCCACTTGAGGAAAATTTGTTGCTGTCCTACAAAACTCTGCGTTTGAAGGCCCAACACGAGTCTACAAGAATAGGTTGTGTAGTAGACATCAATCCTATTGCTCCTATGGTTCTTGGTAGACCGTTTATAAGAACTAACAAAACTATGATAAACGTGTTTGAGGGGAATGTTAGATTTGACTTACCCGCTAAAGATCATTTTGTGAGATATTTTCCCAGGAAAAACAAAATGAAGACCTACACCGGAGAAGGCATTGTTGTCAATGCCAGAAGCTATGGTCTCAGTGTGTTTGCACCTACATGAGCATCACTACGGTCGATCTAACCGACCAAAAACAAGCGCTTTGTGGGCGACAACCTACGCGAATAAAGTAGACAAGGAAGTTTATTTTTGTTTTCAATAAAAAGAGCGTTGAAATTTTAGATAAAGAAGTTGAGTTTGAAAGAGTTGTTCTAATGAAAACTTTGCTATGTGCAAATTAAAATATGTGTTGTATTAACGTGTGAATGCCTGTAAATATGCCTATGTATCGTGTTGGAACTAACCCTGCAGGAAAATGGAGAAAAAGAAAAGTTTCGAAAGAAACAAAACAAAAGACGGCCTATTGTGCGACCACCATGGTCGTTTGGGCGGTCGTATGACTTTCTGGCGGTTCCTACAGAAAACATCCAGAGGCAACAAAGCAAACGACGGCCTTTCGTATGGACGCAAGCGCTTGCATGGCCGGTAGTATAAGTTCTTCGTAGAAACAGAGAAGCAGTCCAGAGCATTTGACGGCATTTCATACGAGAGCTCGTGCTTGTATAAGCGGTTGTAAATCCTCGACCAGAAGAAGAAAAAGATCAAAGAGCTCGACGACGGGTGCCGTTGGTCATTTTAGCGGTCACGTGAGGTATACACAGAAACAACTTTACCTACAGAGTGAACGACAACCTTCCATATGAGCGCCTACGCTCGCATGGCTGGTCGTATGGCGCCCTGGCGACCACAAGTAGCCCGTGGATGGAGGTATTTCACCCCCTCTCTTTTTTCTTCTTCTGCTTGCTCCAGATCTCTCCAAACCCTAGTGAAACTTCGTCCGATCTCTCTACTCATTCGACTTCAGTTCAAACCCTTCTGTGTGATAAACACAATACATTTTATAAATATCAACACTTTCTTGTAACAACAACACATCAAAACATCAACACATAGACGTAAACATTAGTACATAGTCATACATTTTAAGTTCGCAAACTCACGACAAAGGGTAGAGGTAATTTTTTCGTACTTGTTAGAGTGTATAAGGCTACATGCTAGTCTGGACTATATGATCTCATACCCGTATCCGCTCTACCCGATGGGTTTGAGATTTCCCTATTTACATACCCATGGGTAATTTTTTGTCACGTACCCTTACCTTAATAGGGTATTTACCTGCAGGGTGCATAGGTAATGGGTACCCATTGCCGACCCTAGGTAAGGTGATACATGGTAGTAGTATAATAAAATTTCAGTTATTTGTTGAAAACAAATATCTATTGGCTGAGCTGGCTTGTGGACGGGAGCTCCCAACGTGATGTCGCTTGTTCGCATCACACTGCTGCGTATTTTAGTGTTTTGCTTATTTCTTTCTTCCAACCACTAATAGGAATGACATGTGGGTGTGTTCCTCTAATGTTTTTCTTCACAAATTGAAAGGTGGGTCCCACACAAAACCACGTCAGTGTCGTACATAAAAACACCGGAAATGATATGCGGGACTAAACTTATCTGTTTTGAATAGTTGAGGGACTATGTTTTGCTGGTTTTATAGTTGAGGGACCATTTCTATACTTTTGAATGAGTTGAGAGATGAAAAATATATTTTTCTATAAAAATGACATTTGTGAGAAGTTTTTTTATGAGCAGGAGCATAGGCTCCCAAGAGCTCAATTGAATTTCCGTTAAACATGCAGTTTTGTGATGGTATGGGTGTTTAACATCTTGTAGAAACTCTAAAAAAAAGAAGGACTTCAGTCCTTGTCGCCGACGAGCGGCACATCGTTCTCATGCATGTATGTATGCTACCGATTGAACGTTTCCATCAGCACACTGTGCACGTACGCTCCCCTGCATTTACGCCGATGCAACCTTCCGCGTTTGACACGACACGGATAGTTTCTTCCAGTCTCCCTCTCTCATTTCAGAAAACACACCGACCATTAAATTTTGTGTGCACAGAGTCGGCCAAGCACATGAACACGGGCACGGTCGGTTTTGCCTGCTAGCCGCGGCAACCACTCGGTCGACACGTCCGGCCGGTCAGCGCGCACCACGCTCCGCAAGAAGACTACTCCACTCCAGTGCCGGTCTCATCGATCGTAAGCAGGAGTACGTGCCACCATACAGGCAGCAGGGTTCGTCCGACGACACTTGCGCCTGAACGAGCTGCAGATGCACTCCGACCATACCGACTTCTCAGCTCTGACTAGCTAGCAGCTGTGGCAGCAGGACGAGGAGTCGAGGACGCGGGACTTTGCTCCGTTCTGACGCGCAAAAACGCGTGGGGTGGTCGTTGGGTACGTCGTCTCCCGCCCGGCCGGACGTCGGGCTCACGGCCACTCACGCAAGTGTCGAGCGGCGTTTGGCTACATATTCCGTCTCGAGATGATAAGATTAAGAATCTAACTAACATCGGGTTGGATAAACATACGTTGCCTTTCCACAGATTTGCTGATGCAAACGCGCCCGCTCAGCTAGGCATGTACAGTGGCATATGATTACATATGCCTCATGACAAAATGTAATTTAAGGCATCTATATTTATTTTTTCTCCCTAATGCAAGCTACCACTAGTGGACCTCATTAAGAAATAGAAAATAAAGATTCTAATACACATGCATCTTTACTTTTTACTCCAACCTTTTCAGATTTTGTCACCGGACCACACTTTTTCTCTTCAAACACCCGCCTACTGAAGAGGATCCCGCTTCCCTATTCAAATCTATTCTACGTCATATCCGATCCTACATGGCATGCGAGACATCATCTTGAGGCTATGCATTGTACATGCCCTAAAACATGCTGCTTTGCATAGTCAAACGAACCTCCTTTTCCACGACCGGTGGATAACATGACATAATGTGTTCCGGTTAGTATAGTTACATGTTGATTTCTGACAGTCAAAGGTGGAGCTTGACAGCAATTTAACTTACCCATCACACTAGGCTGCGTTTGGCAGCAAAGTTTTTTTTAAAATTTTCTGAGAATACTATAGTTTCTGAAAAATACCATGGTTTTGAATACTTTGTTACGTTTGACTTTAGAAAAAACCAAAGGTTTGTAAACCACAATATGCTAGAAACCATGGTATTTTTGTAGTATTCGGAAAAGAGGTCCCGACCTCTTTTTTTAAAACAAAACGGAGAGAAATCTTTTGGAAGATCGAACTTGATGTTGCCGTCTACGTCAAGATAAGAATATTCAGAGCGATCCCATCCCATTTTCCCTCTTTCTCTTATATGGTAAACGGCCATATTATATCTCTTGGTTATAGCCGATTCAGTTTGATTAGTCTATCTTCCAGCCGGCGTCGCGTGCGAGTCTCCTCTCTCTACAGTGCCATGACTGAATCAAGCTCACCACCAGGGAGAACACTCGTTCGCAGCAAGCTATTTCTCGTGTCCTTGGCTGCCTATGCATTTCCGTCGAGTAGCGCACGGATTAGATTGATTGATCCTTTTGGAGAACACTCAAAAGCAGCAGGTTATATATGCTAGCTAGCTATCCGATTCAGTATAAATGGCCCATGTACACGCACAAAGAATTTAGGATCGGCTGGAAGTACATGCACGTATATAGACATATAATGGCAACACGTTCCTAGAATTGTATTACTTCAATCTAGTTGACTGATCCTAGGATGATACTACGTGTGCATGGCAGCTGCATGCAGCCGGCCGCCGTTAGCAGCCGCTAATTACTCAATCATTCACGCTAAAATACTTGATCAGAACTTTGGTTAAATAGCAGCAACCAAACAACTGAGAAAAACATTGATTTAAGAAAACTGTAGTATTATTTGCCCACCCAAAGTAATACTGTGGTTTTCAATTACCACAGTTTAAGAAAAATTTTGCTGCCAAACTAGCCCCAAGTTTCGAAAGGAAAAAATTATCCAGTGCAATCCAATCCCGATCACTCCCATCTGCATCAACAAAGCCCGTCAGGTTCGAACCATGCCCATGTCCAAGGGCGGAGACAGGGGGTGCGAGCAGGGGTCAGACACCCCCCATCGCCTCGCCCCCCCCCCCCCCCCCCCCCCCCCCCCCCCCCTATTAGGTTTCGTTAGTTTCTACAGGTATACAGTGGCTGATCTGTCATAGTTATATGTCTGTTTAGCGCTAATGGCCTAGCATGCCAACTTCCCAGCCCAAAGGCCCAAAGGATCGCTTAATCGCTAGGTATAGGTGTCAGTAAAATAGGATTACATCCAGCCATTAGATTGAGTAGTTAATTCCCTATCCTTCCGATGATTACGTTCGTGGCTTCTAGGTCTGCTCGCTCCGTCCGTTTTGCGCCGTCGCTCCATCGCGGCGTCGCTTCTTGCTGCTTTCATCGTTGTGGTTGGGGCACAGAAGGCAGTACACTCCCAAAGCCGGGGCAATTGAATCTATGAGAGAAAGAGATCACGAGTACTGGTCTGCAACATTGGCGTCACACATCAACAGATCGATTTCCAAGGAATCAAGGTACACCAATGGTGTATAGTAATCCATGTGAATCAGTACAATTCGTTTCAAATAAATTATTTAATTTACTAATTAGTTAAGATTGTAATTTAGATATCTAATTTCATTTGTTTATTATTTCATGGAAAATAGATTCATTTACAAGCTCAATTGCTTCGAGCTCAAATATTACCGAGAATTCAAATCCACTTGAGGAGCAACCTATTCTACGTGATAATTTAATCTCATGTTATTATTCAACATATGTTTCCATTCATATTACTTCTACTGTTGAGACTATATTTTAATGTTGTGTCTCTGAAACGATTGTTATCTTTCTCGTCCCGCTATGTCTAAATTCTGGCTCCGCCCCTGCCCATGTCGTCCTTGTCCATGTCGACGACGAGCGGTTTGCTCCTCCATGTCTGCCTCTGGGCCGCTGGATAGAACGCTCTACCTGCGAAACGTGTACATCAGCGCACACACACACGTAAGGCCACCCTGCATTTACGCCGATTCACCTGGCGCGTCAACGGGACGGTTCTCTCCGCTCGTAGATGCTTCCAAGTGCAGGAACTACCAACACCGGTTCCACGAACTGGACGTACGTACGCAGGAGACCACCGGATGGCCGGTGCAAGGCTACAACCTACAATGTGCGCATCACATCGATCGATCGATCGATCTCACTGTCGGTCGGTATCATCGTACGGTGTCATGGGAAGTGGAAACACAATTCGCAGATTTTTCCCGATCAAACACCTGCGCCAACGTGAACCGGTCATGCGGGCGTGCACTCGCGCTCCGACTGCCTACTTGTTCGGCTGGCTTGTAGGCTAGGATAGGTCCCGTTGGAACGCGCAAGATATCGTCGTCAGTTACTCGGTAGTTAGCTTAGATACGTCCGGGTAACTGCCTGCCGGACGCTCGGCGCATGGACGCTTGTGCAAGTGTCGGCCGGCGTTTGGATTGCCGGCCGGCGACATGAGCGGAGCCGGGAAGTTAGAGCATCTCCAGCCGTTGCGCTCCCAAGACGCGCCGAAAATCGTTGTTTGAAGACGAGCCGGTGTTTTTTTCGGCGTGGGGGCGAGCACGTCCTCAGCCGTCGCCCCCAGGTCAGGCCTTAGACGTCTCCACAGTTCGGCCAAATTTTAGCAAACACGGTCAAATTTCGACAAACACGATATAATTTGACGAAATTTAGACGTTTTTTACAAGAATAAAATGGACGGAAAAAATCCTAAACTACGGGCCGAAGTAGACGCTGAGCAGGGCGTAGTCGTCGCCGGCGTCCTCCTCCTGCTTCTCCTCCTTGACACGGCCGGCGCCGCTGCTCGACCCCTCGCCCCGGCGCGCTGCTTCACGGCGGCGGCGTTCGGCGATCTCCTCCAGGGCGCGGCGCTGGCGGTCCAGTTCCATGCGCGCGTAGTCCTCGCGCGCCCACTTCAAGGCGGCCTCTTCTTCACCGTCCTCCTCGGCGAGAGCAGGCTCCGGCTTCACGGCGGCGAGCCCCGGCTCCGGCTTCACCGTCGCCAGCCCTGGCTCCCTCTTCGGCTTGACCAGGCGAGGAGGGGCCGAGGAGGAGGAGCCACGGCCGCCGTCGTTGATGACGAGGCCGGCGCCGCGGGTGCGCCTACCGAGCGGCGTCTTGGACGGCTTTGCCTTGACGCTGACCAACGCCGGCGCGCCGGAGGAGTGAGAGGAGAATCGGGAGGAGGAGGAGGAAGAGGAGGATGACCATCCCATCATCCTCCTCGGCAGCCACGCGCCGCCGCCCCGAGCGGTCGGGTACTCGAACGGCGGGTCGTTCCTGCCCTCGAGGTGCGCGAGGACGCCGCTGAGCGTGCGGCCCGGGACGCCCCACCACAGGCGGCGGCCCTCGCTGTTGTTGCGGCCACGCGGCGTCGGCGCGTTGTTGGTGGAGGCGAGCCGCTCCTCTTGCCGGCGTCTGAAGTACGCGGCCCACACCGTGTGGTTGTCGGTGGCGTACTCCGGGAGCACCCGCTCCTCGGCCGTCAGGGATGCCCGCGCACGCTCGATCTCGGCGTGGAAATAGGCGGACGTCTCGGGTTCGGGCAGAGGAGGGACAGGGACCTCGCCGGGGCTGAGCCACCACCGCGACGAAGCGCGTACGTTGGGCGGCGTAGGGTAGTTGGCCTCGTGGAGGAGGTAGGCCTCCCACTCATGCAGCGTGCGGCGGCCGAAACCATTGGCCGCCGCCGCGTCGCCGGGGTACCTCGCGCTCATGGTTGCCGGGGGGAGAGAGAGGGGCTCGAACGGTGGAGAGAGAGAGGGGAGGAAGTGCGGCGGCGAGGAGGGGGAGATGGGTGCCTCACCGGCGCGGCCAGGTTCGCCTTTTATAGCGGCTCGGGGGCGGCCGCGTGCGAACGCGTGGCGGAAGGCGGGGCGGCGTCGCCGCACTTCGCCGCCCGTGAATCAATGGCAGGCTGACCGGCGGCAGCCTTGGCATTGATTCCCCGTGGGAAAACCGAGACGATGAGGACGACTAACCTTCGTCTCGCTGACGCGCCGGTCCTGCCACTCTTTCGTGCCAAAACGTTCGCGCCGGCGCCCCCGGGCGCCCCCAGCGCGCCGGGTTCGGGTTGGGTGCGCCGGCGCCAATTTCGTTCCAATCCGGCGAAAAACAGGCTCGTGGAGCGCGACTAGGCCGATTTTTCGGCGCCGACGCTAAAAACGGCCTTGGAGGGCCTGTTGGGGGCGCGGCTGGAGATGCTCTTAGAGCATCTACAGCTGGGCGCCCCAAACCCATCCCATATGTCTAGGTGGGTCGTCCGGTCATTGACTGGTCATGTTTTTTGACCCAGATGGTCCCTTTAAATGGGTCTCAAACGCCCGGGCTGACCGACATCCTTCATATCCAGCTCAAATATGCAGCGGATATGGGGCGTCCGGGCGCGTCTGGGCCCGCCTGCCACGTAGGATGATGAAGGGGTCCTACGCGGATTTGTATGGAAACCCGATGGTCCAACGAACACCTCCTTCGTCGCCGCGGTGTGAACGCCGCGTGACGCTGCTCCGGCTCGCCGCTCGAGAGCAAATCGGCCTATTTCACCTCGCCGGAGTCCCGCAACCCTAGTCCATCCACCTCCCTCCTCTCCGCGCCGACAGTCCGAGCCCATCCACCTCCTCCCTCTCCCGCTCTAGCACTCTGCCCACGCTCTGGCGCTCCGCCATGGTCCGGAGTAAGATCACCTGCTACGCAATACTCACGCCGGAGCACCGCGCCAAGATCTAGCAGGAGATCCGTGTGAGACAAGCCACACACATCCCGCATCACTGCCGGGCTGCCTCCTAACTCGCCGGTGGAGGAGGAGGAGGAGCAGCCGGGGGAAGAGGAGGAGGAGGAGCTGGCGCCGATGGAGGTGGAGGCGATGAAGGAGGCGGAGGAGCTGGAGCAGCAGCTGTCGGGCTTCAACATGGAGCAAGCAGAGGCGGAGTTCACCGTCGCCAAGTCCAATGAGATGACGGAGCAGCGGGCCATTCTGTAGTCCATCTAGGACGAGGACTATGTGGATGCCAATCGGGTGTCCCTCCGGTGGGAGCGGGCGGAGTCCGACACGCTCTTCACCGAACTCGACGCGGAAATAGAGGCGGAGGAGGCTGGAGTGGAGCAGCTGGATGAGCGAGAGCTGGAGTTGCTGCCAATCCTGCCGGAGCCTGTCACGGAAATGGTCGCCATCTCCGATGATGAGTAGCTAGGTGATTGACGTAATTGCATGTTTTTATCTGGATTTAAGAATTTAGTATGAGATGTCCAGATGTAATAATAAAATTTGATATGTGCTTGGTCACTGCCTACGGACACATCCGAGCACTTTCACGAGCGTTTGGGCCATATTTGATATCCGACTGTAGATGCTGTTAGGGGACAGTGCCGCGTTGCGTAGTCGATAAGGTTTTAGTAGTCGACGTGTTGTCAAACGAACCTCCTTTTCCACGACCGGTGGATAACATGACATAAAGCGTTTTCTAGTTAGTAGTTACATGTCCATTGCTGACGGTGAAAGAAGGAGCTTCTCACTAAATTAACTTACCCATCATGGCACGCATTAAGTTTCGAATAGGAGAGAAGTTATCCAGTGCAGTCCAAGGTCGATCACTCTCATGTGCATCTCAAAGCCCGTCGGGTTCAAACCATGGCCATGTCCATGTCCACATCCGCGTACTTGTCCATGTCCACGACGAGCGGTTTGCTCCTGCATGTCTGCCTCTGGGTCTGGGCCCCTAGCTAGAGCGCTCTACCTGGGAAATGTGTACATCAGTGCACACACGTAGACGTAGGCCACCCTGCATTTACGCCGATACATACATGCAACACCCGCCGCGTCAACGGGGCGGTTCTGTCCGTTGGTAGACGCTTCCAAGTGCAGGAAAATCCACACGGTTCCAGGGAGACTTACCCAGGATGGACGCAGTGGCCGGTGCAAAGCAACAATGTGCGACGTCACATCGACCGCTCGATCTCACCGTCGGTCGGTATCGTCGTACGGTGTCATGGGGACACAAGCTGCGGGGTTTTCGGATCGAACACCTGCGCCTACGTGAACCGGTCATGCGCGCGTTTACTCGCGCTCTGAATATCGACTTGCTCGGCTGACTTGTAGGCTAGGAGTAGGATAGGTTCGTTGGAGCCGTCGGTTACTCGGCGGTTAGCTAGATAGTACTACGTCCGGTTACCTGCCGGCCGGACGCTCGGCGCATGGACGCTCATGCAAGTGTCGACCGGTGTTTGGATTGCCGGCCGGCGACGTGAGCGGAGCCGGGAAGTTAGGGGACACTGCCGCGTTGTGTAGTGTAGTCGATAAGGTTTTGGTGGTGACTAAAGATTGGATAAAGAGTGCTACTAAACCATGCCTTTTTGCTGATTCGCTGATGCGCTAACCTCTCGCGATAGGGATAGTATATATTGTAACTCTTTCCACAGTCAAAGTGCGCGATGATAGCCATGGTCGACAGATATGGATAACGCGATGCCTTTTGTTTCCCTTTGACCTGCAGCACGGGTCCTCCATTGATGGACCGACATTGGGCCCAAGCTTATCGATCTACCCCTGCATGTCTGGGTAGCTACGTGCAAGAAGTAGCCGGATGCAGTGCGATGTACACCCTACACCTGCGTCATATACGTGTACACGCGTGCGATTACCGTGCATGCATGTCAGCGTACACTTTCAGTTAATGGCCGTGCGTTACGTAAGCGTCTGGCGGTATGTGCGTCAGATAAACCAAATTCAGTACTAAGCTAGTTATCACTTAGGCCAACTCCAGCGCATGACCCCAAACTGACATCTGTTTTGCCTGGATTTTGTTTGTTTGGGTAGGGCAATAAGGTCATGTCCGGACAGTTTCTGGAATGCGGTGGCCGTGCGCCCAACGCGCGGCCGCATCCCGGCCGCATCATGTCCGTGTACACTTTTTTTTGCAAGTCCATAACTTTTTTTCATCATTGATTTTTGGTACATGGGAATACATTACCAAATTTTGACAAGAAAAGTAAGAACAAAGAAAACAAGAATCACAAGAATACATTTTAGAAGATATCCAACTTCCATAACTGTTCATGTAAGTTGCATTAGTGCCTTCTCAATGCATTCATTTTTGATCTATGGAGGAGGCTCGATCTTGCGTGCTTCTTTCTTCTTCGAGTCTAAAGAAGTAGACGTTGCTTCCTCGCATCTAGTCTCATGTCTAGCCTCTATTCTAGCAACAAGTGCACTAGTCTCATCTATGGCCTCTATGCTAGCTAAAAGTGCACGAACATCTACTAAATTGTGCTCTATCAATATATCAATGTACTCTTCTTCTCAAAACCAAAACTTGCATCCATTCTACACAATGAAATTTTAAGTTAGCACAACTAGTCAAATCCAAGAGCACAATTGAAGCTAAAGTAACACATACCCCATCGTTTAAGCACTTGATGAACACCCATCCCGGATGTTTCGACGTTGTAGACACTCGGCGCACAACCTTCTTTGTGCAGCAGTCACACTTAATGAGTGGCAATAGTGCGCCGACGAGCTTTTGGGCTAGCAACGAGCCCGGCCGACCACCATTCGTGTATCTGTCGGCGGACCACCGAGGATGTAGATCCGAGCGGCTAGAGGAGGAGCCAATACCTGCATTCGGCCTTGCGGCCTTGTCGGGGCCTTCCGGCCCGGTGCCCGGCCAGTCCATGGCGCGGCGCGGCCTCCCACAGCCGGGCAAGCTCAAGACCGACCGGATCCGCTCCAAATTCGGGCCGTGGGGTGCGTAAATCAGGTGGCCGGGGTTGGGTAGCTCGGGGGCGTCGAGGGGAAGGGGATGGGCCAGCGCGCGTCCGAGCTGCACAGCTGCAATGGCAGCGACGGCGGCGGCGAGAGGCAAGAGTGGAGAAAAGTGGAGGGAGGGGCGAATAGAAAAAGGCGTCCTTGTGCCACTGACGGGCGGGCCAGGGCAGGACATGGCCCGCTCGTCCGCGCGTTGTCCATTTCATCCCAAAAGCAGCCCAAATTTGGGCCGGGGATGGGTCGAAAGCAGACAGAAAATGGATAAAAGTCCGTTTGCACCCGCGCGCTGGGCCATCTGATTTGTCCGTTTTATCTCAAACGGACGCACCCGGACAGGATGGGGTAGCGCGCTGGAGTTGGCCTTAGTATATATCAGTGTATCCAGCCATACAACTCTCTCTAGTGTGTTATGCACATGGAGTCGCATGGTATAATGTCATGATCGAACTATCCTATTGTCTCTGAGGATCTCCTTCGCAATCTGTTCAACATGTCTTACGCCTGCCGTGAAGGAAATATGCCCTAGAGGCAATAATAAAGTTATTATTTATTTCCTTTTTTCATGATAAATGTTTATTATTCATGCTAGAATTGTATTAACTGGAAACATAATACATGTGTGAATACATAGACAAACATAGTGTCACTAGTATGCCTCTACTTGACTAGCTCATTGATCAAAGATGGTTAAGTTTCCAAACCATAGCCATGAGTTGTTATTTGATCAATGGGATCACATCATTAGGAGAATGATGTGATTGACTTGACCCATTCCGTTAGCTTAGCACTTGATCATTTTTGTTTACTGCTATTGCTTTCTTCATGACTTATACACGTTCTTATGACTGTGAGATTATGCAACTCCCGAATACCGGAGGAACACTTTATGTGCTACCAAACATCACAACGTAACTGGGTGATTATAAAGGTGCTCTACAGGTGTCTCCGATGGTACTTGTTGAGTTGGCATAGATCAAGATTAGGATTTGTCACTCCGATTGCCGGATAGGTATCTCTGGGCCCTCTCGGTAATGCACATCACTATAAGCCTTGCAAGCAATGCAACTAATGAGTTAGTTGCGGGATAGTGTATTACGAAACGAGTAAAGACACTTGTCGGTGACGAGATTGAACTAGGTATTGGGATACCGACGATCGAATCTCGGGCAAGTAACATACCGATGACAAAGAGAACAACGTATAGTGTTATGCGGTTTGACCGATAAAGATCTTCGTAGAATATGTAGGAACCAATATGAGCATCCAGGTTCCGCTATTGGTTATTGACCGGAGACATGTCTCGGTCATGTCTACATAGTTCTCGAACCCGTAGGATCCGCACGCTTAAAGTTCCGTGACGACCGGTTTTATGAGTTTATATGTTTTGATGTACCGAAGGTAGTTCGGAGTCCCGGATATAATCACGGACATGACGAGGAGACTCGAAATGGTCGAGACATGAAGATTGATATATTGCAAGCCTACATTTGGACATCGGAAGAGTTCCGGGTAAAATCGAGATTTTACCGGAGTACCGGAGGGGTTACCGGAACCCCCCGAGGGCTAATGGGCCTTGTTGGGCCATAAGGGAAAGAGAGAGGGGCCGGCCTAGGGCAGGCAGCGCGCCCCTCTCCTCCGGTCCGAATTGGACTAGGAGAGGGGGGCGACTCCCCCCTTTCCTTCTCTTTCTCTCCCTTCCTTTCCCCCTCCTAGTAGGAGTAGGAAAGAGGGGATTCCTCCTCCTGGTGCACCAACAAGGGCCAGCCGGCCTCCCCCTTGCTCCTTTATATACAGGGGCAGGGGGGCACCTCTAGACACACAAGTTGATCACAAAGATCTCTCCCAGCCGTGTGCGGTGCCCCCTCCACCATAATCCACCTCGATCATACTGTAGCGATGCTTAGGCGAAGCCTTGTCACGGTAGCTTCATCAACATCGTCATCACGCCGTCGTACTGACGAAACTCTTCCCCGAGCTCTACTGGTTCGTGAGTTCGCGAAACGTCCCCGAGCTGAACGTGTGCTGAACGCGGAGGTGCCGTACGTTCGGTACTGAGGATCGGTCGATCGTGACGTACAACTACATCAACCGCGTTGTCATAACGCTTCCGCTTAACGGTCTACGAGGGTACGTGGACGACACTCTCCCCTCTCGTTGCTATGCATCACCATGATCCTGCGTGTGCGTAGGAAATTTTTGAAATTACTACGTTCCCCAACAGTGGCATCTGAGCCTGGTTTTATGCGTAGATGTTATATGCACGAGTAGAACACAAGTGAGTTATGGCCAATACAAGTCATACTGCTTACCAGCATGTCATACTTTGGTTCGGTGGTATTGTTGGATGAAGCGGCCCGAACCGACATTACGCGTACGCTTACGCGAGACTGGTTCTACCGACGTGCTTTGCACATAGGTGGCTGACGGGTGTCAGTTTCTCCAACTTTAGTTGAACCGAGTGTGGCTATGCCCGGTCCTTGAGAAGGTTATGACATCACTAACTTGACAAACTATCGTTATGGTTTTGATGCGTAGGTAAGAACGGTTCTTGCTCAGCCTGTAGCAGCCACGTAAAACTTGCAACAACAAAGTAGAGGACGTCTAACTTGTTTTTGCAGGGCATGTTGTGATGTGATATGATCAAGACATGCTGCTATATTTATTGTATGAGATGATCATGTTTTGTAACGAAGTTATCGGCAACTGGCAGGAGCCATATGGTTGTCGCTTTATTGTATGCAATGCAATCGCCCTGTAATTGCTTTACTTTATCACTAAGCGGTAGCGATAGTCGTAGAAGCAATAGTTGGCGAGACGACAACAATGCTAGATGGAGATCAAGGTGTCGCGTCGGTGACGATGGTGATCATGACGGTGCTTCGGAGATGGAGATTACAAGCACAAGATGATGATGGCCATATCATATCACTTATATTGATTGCATGTGATGTTTATCTTTTATGCATCTTATTTTGCTTTGATTGACGATAGCATTATAAGATGATCTCTCACTAAATTTCAAGATAAAAGTGTTCTCCCTGAGTATGCACCGTTGCCAAAGTTCGTCGTGCCGAGACACCACGTGATGATCGGGTGTGATAAGCTCTACGTCCATCTACAACGGGTGCAAGCCAGTTTTGCACACGCAGAATACTCGGGTTAAACTTGACGAGCCTAGCATATGCAGATATGGCCTCGGTACACTGAGACCGAAAGGTCGAGCGTGAATCATATAGTAGATATGATCAACATAGTGATGTTCACCATTGAAAACTACTCCATCTCACGTGATGATCGGACATGGTTTAGTTGATATGGATCACGTGATCACTTAGATGATTAGAGGGATGTCTATCTAAGTGGGAGTTCTTAAGTAATATGATTAATTGAACTTAAATTTATCATGAACTTAGTACCTGATAGTATTTTTCTTATCTATGTTGTTGTAGATAGATGGCCCGTGTTGTTGTTCCGTTGAATTTTAATGCGTTCCTTGAGAAAGCAAAGTTGAAAGATGATGGTAGCAATTACACCGACTGGGTCCGTAACTTGAGGATTATCCTCATTGCTGCACAGAAGAATTACATCCTGGAAGCACCGCTGGGTGCCAGGCCTGTTGCAGATGCTGCTGATAATGTTAAGAACGTCTGGCATAGTAAAGTTGATGACTAGTCGATAGTTCAGTGTGCCATGCTTTACGGCTTAGAACCGGGACTTCAACAATGTTTTGAATGTCATGGAGCATATGAGATGTTCCAGGAGTTGAAGTTAATATTTCAAGCAAATGCCCGGATTGAGAGATATGAAGTCTCCAATAAGTTCTATAGGTGCAAGATGGAGGAGAATAGTTTTGTCAGTGAGCATATACTCAAAATGTCTTGGTATCATAATCACTTGACTCAACTGGGAGTTAATCTTCCTGTTGATAGTGTCATTAACAGAGTTCTTCAATCATTGTCACCAAGCTACAAAAGCTTCGTGATGAACTATAATATGCAAGGGATGAATAAGACAATTCCCGAGCTCTTTGCGATGCTAAAAGTTGCGGAGGTAGAAATCAAAAAGGAGCATCAAGTGCTGATGGTTAACAAAACCACCAGTTTCAAGAAAAAGGGTAAAGGGAAGAAGAAGGGGAACTTCAAGAAGAACAACAAACAAGTTGCTGCTCAGGAGAAGAAACCCAAGTCTGGACCTAAGCCTGATACTGAGTTTTTCTACTGCAAACAGACTGGTCACTGGAAGCGGAACTGCCCCAAGTATTTGGCAGATAAGAAGGATGGCAAGGTGAACAAAGGTATATGTGATATACATGTTATTGATGTGTACCTTACCATAGCTCGCAGTAGCACCTGGGTATTTGATACTGGTTCTGTTGCTAATATTTTCAACTCGAAATGGGGACTACGGATTAAGAGGACACTGGCTAAGGACGAGGTGACGATGCGTGGGAAATGGTTCCAAAGTCGATGTGATCGCCGTCGGCACGCTACCTCTACATCTACCTTCGGGATTAATTTTAGACCTACATAATTGTTATTTGGTGCCAGCGTTAAGCATGAACATTATATCTGGATCTTGTTTGATGTGAGACGGTTATTCATTTAAATCTGAGAATAATGGTTGTTCTATTTATATAAGTAATATCTTTTATGGTCATGCACCCTTGAGGAGTGGTCTATTTTTGTTGAATATCGATAGTAGTGATACACATATTCATAATGTTGAAGCCAAAAGATGCAGAGTTGATAATGATAGTGCAACTTATTTGTGGCACTGCTGTTTGGGTCATATTGGTATAAAGCGCATGAAGAAACTCCATACTGATGGAATTTTGGAATCACTTGATTATGAATCACTTGGTACTTGCGAGCCATGCCTTATGGGCAAGATGACTAAAACGCCGTTCTCCGGAACTATGGAGCGAGCAACAGATTTGTTGGAAATCATACATAGTGATGTATGTGGTCCAATGAATATTGAGGCTCGCGGCGGGTATCGTTATTTTCTCACCTTCACAGATGATTTGAGCAGATATGGGTATATCTACTTGATGAAACATAAGTCTGAAACATTTGAAAAGTTCAAAGAATTTCAGAGTGAAGTGGAAAATCATCGTAACAAGAAAATAAAGTTTCTACGATCTGATCGTGGAGGAGAATATTTGAGTTACGAGTTTGGTCTATATTTGAAACAATGCGGAATAGTTTCGCAACTCACGCCACCCGGAACACCACAACGTAATGGTGTGTCCAAACGTCGTAATCGTACTTTACTAGATATGGTGCGATCTATGATGTCCCTTACTGATTTACCGCTATCGTTTTGGGGTTATGCTATAGAGACGGTTGCATTCACGTTAAATAGGGCACCATCAAAATCCGTTGAGACGACGCCTTATGAACTATGGTTTGGCAAGAAACCAAAGTTGTCTTTTCTTAAAGTTTGGGGCTGCGATGCTTATGTGAAACTGTTGGGTACACCTTCTATCACAGATCCGAAGGCAAGACATTCGTTGCTAAGAATGGATCCTTTCTAGAGAAGGAGTTTCTCTCGAAATAAGTGAGTGGGAGGAAAGTAAAACTTGATGAGGTAACTATAGCTGCTCCCTTATTGGAAAGTAGTTCGTTACAGAAACTGGTTCCTGTGACACCTACACCAATTAGTGAGGAAGCTAATGATGATGATCATGAAACTTCAGATCAAATTACTATCGAACCTCGTAGGTCAACCAGAGCAAGATCCGCACCAGAGTGGTACGGTAATCCTGTTCTGTAATTCATGTTACTTGACCATGACGAACCTACGAACTATGAGGAAGCGATGATGAGCCCAGATTCTGCAAAATGGCTTGAGGCCATGAAATCTGAGATGGGATCCATGTATGAGAACAAAGTGTGGACTTTGGTTGACTTGCCCGATGTACGACAAGACATTGAGAATAAATGGATCTTCAAGAAGAAGACTGACGTTGACGGTAATGTTACTGTCTATAAAGCTCGACTTGTTGCGAAAGGTTTTCGACAAGTTCAAGGAGTTGACTACGATGAGACCTTCTCACATGTAGCGATGCTTAAGTCCGTCCGAATCATGTTAGTAATTGCCGCATTTTATGATTATGAAATTTGGCAAATGGATGTAAAGACTGCATTCCTGAATGAATTTCTCGAATAAGAGTTGTATATGATGCAACCTGAAGGTTTATCAATCCAAAGGGTACTAACAAAGTGTGCAAGCTCCAGCGATCCATTTATGGACTGGTGCAAGCCTCTCGGAGTTGTAATAAATGTTTTGATAGTCTGATCAAAGCATATGGTTTTATACAGACTTTTGGAGAAGCCTGTATTTACAAGAAAGTGAGTGGGAGCTCTGTAGCATTTCTAATATTATATGTGGATGACATATTGTTGATTGCAAATGATATAGAATTTCTGGATAGCATAAAAGGATACTTGAATAAAAGTTTTTCAATGAAAGACCTCGGTGAAGCTGCTTATATATTGGGCATCAAGATCTATAGAGATAGATCAAGACACTTTATTGGAATTTCACAAAGCACATACCTTGATAAAGTTTTGAAGAAGTTCAAAATGGATCAAGCTAAGAAAGGGTTCTTGCCTGTGTTACAAGGTGTGAAGTTGAGTAAGACTCAATGCCCGACCACTGCAGAAGATAGAGAGAAAATGAAAAGTGTTCCCTATGCTTCAGCCATAGGCTCTATCATGTATGTAATGCTGTGTACCAGACCTGATGTGTGCCTTGCTATTAGCCTAGCAGGGAGGTACCAAAGTAATCCAGGAGTGGATCACTGGACAGCAGTCAAGAACATCCTGAAGTACCTGAAAAGGACCAAGGGTATGTTTCTCGTTTATGGAGGTGACAAAGAGCTCATCGTAAATGGTTACGTTGATGCAAGCTTTGACACTGATCCGGACGATTCTAAATTGCAAACCGGATACGTGTTTATATTGAACGGTGGAACTGTCAGTTGGAGCAGTTCTGAACAGAGCGTCGTGGCGGGATCTACATGTGAAGAGGAGTACATTGCTACTTCGGAAGCAGCAAATGAAGGAGTTCATATCCGATCTAGGTGTCATACCTAGTGCATCGGGTGCAATGAAAATCTCTGTGACAGTACTGGTGCAATTGCCTTGGCAAAGGAATCCAGATTTCACAAGAGAACCAAGAACATCAACAGACGCTTCAACTCCATCCGGGATCAAGTCCAGGTGTGAGACATAGAGATTTGCAAGATACATACGGATCTGAATGTTGCAGACCCGTTGACTAAGCCTCTTCCACGAGCAAAACATGATCAGCACCAAGGCTCCATGGGTGTTAAAATCATTACTGTGTAATCTAGATTATTGACTGTAGTGCAAGTGGGAGACCGAAGGAAATATGCCCTAGAGGCAATAATAAAGTTATTATTTATTTCCTTATTTCATGATAAATGTTTATTATTCATGCTAGAATTGTATTAACCGGAAACATAATCACTACAAAAAAATACACTTCCGTGATGGTGCGTGTTTGTCACAGTAGGTCACGTTTTTTTTCATGCATGTACATCCATGACGATTTTATGACAGAATCAAGATAGTCATACATGTGCTGTCGTAGAAGTGTTCCATGACATTACCAAAATTATCATCACGGAAGTGTCCGCTTCCATGACGATAAATCGCGTGTCACAAAAGTGCTTTCGTCAAGGGTGACCGACACGTGGCATCCACCGTAACGGAACGCCGTTAAGCTATCGGGGCGGGTTTTGGATCCGATAACCCGTTAACAGCCCCGACCAATGGGAAATTTCCACGTGTAAAATTCTTATTGGCTGAACGAAACACGTGTCAGCTCGTCAGTGGGTCAGATAGGCGCCTATGATATGTCGACATGTGCCACGGCCCACCACTGGCCCATTTAGCTTACAAAGTCGGCTCGTTTGACTTGGTAAAAAGTTAACGGGCTGGCCCATGAGAAGCCTGTTAACGGTCTCTTTGCAAATAGCCCATTTTACGGCCCGTTAACTCACGGCCCGTTAGGCCCTAAAGGAAATCGGCCCAACAACGTCATGTGGGCCGTCGAATATAACACCAGCCCATTTCACTTTCGGCCCATGTATGGCCCACGACGTCTTTCGACCCATATGAGGCCTTCGTATCTTTCGGCCCTTTACAGGCCCACGGTGACTCTAGCCCATAATGAACAGTAATTTT
Organism: Triticum urartu; assembly: GCF_003073215.2. NCBI lineage: Eukaryota > Viridiplantae > Streptophyta > Magnoliopsida > Poales > Poaceae > Triticum > Triticum urartu. The sequence continues at coordinate 178,711,105 of NC_053023.1, forward strand.
CTTTATACCCGTTAACGGCCCATGATTTACATGGACCGTTTCCAGCCTGTGTTAGCTTTTGGCCTATTGATGGCCCATACATTCTTGGGCTCCTTTTCGGCCCTCGATTACTTCCGGCCCGTTACTGGCCTGTTCCCCTAATGGGCCAAATTTGGCCCATGGCAAGAGTCGGCCCGTTACTGGCCTGTTCCCCTAATGGGCCAAATTCGGCCCATGGTAAGAGTCGGCCCGTTACTGGCCTATTACCCTAATGGGCCAAATTCGGCCCATGGCAAGAGTATGCCTGTTTCTGGCCTGTAAACCCGTTGCACCGTTTCCAGCCCGTCCTATATTCTGGCCCATTAACGACCCGTTATGCCTGTGACAGAATTAAGCCTTTGCTGTCCTACGACCTGTTACCGTGCTGGGCCGATACCAATTACGCCCGATTACGGCCCATGTAGACCCATTTATCTGACGGCCCGAGGCCCACCGATTACAGGCCCATTTATCGACGGCCCGTAGGAGACCCATGGATCCTACAGCCCATATATGGCCCATGGTAGTTGCGGCCACTAGCAAACCAGGGAAAAAGAAGACTAGGAAATAAATAAGGCCGAAACTAATGCTAGGCTATTATGGTGATTGCACAGATTACATCCACTCGGCATCAAAGATCGCCACCAGTGCAAATATAGGGAACACCCTACATTATACAAAAATGGCTTGCAGTTTTCTTCAGCCGGTGGCTGCATGTTAAGAATAAATTTTGTATCGCACCAAAACAAATTACAACTATATAACAAAAGTAAGGTTGGCATAAAACTTAACAGTCTAGCAGATAAATGCACCACCAGAAGTTCAGAAGCTCAGTTCATTTGACCTGATTGTTACGTTTTCATGTTGTATTGTCCGATGGAGCACCATAACCCTCGCCTTCATTTCCCCTAGGCTCCTGAACAACATAGCAAATGTCTAATAGTCTAGTTTCAAAACCATGCATATCTTGACGACATTGAGCAATGTTTCACCTTGTTTCACAAAGGGTCTCTGTTAGGGAATGGACTTGTGTCTGGAGCGCAGATACAACATTGCTTTGAGCTTGCATATCTTGATCATGAGCCAGTTTGGACGATATTGCCTTAACAACCAACCCAGTATTACGCAGGAACGTGCTTTTGGCACTGTTAGTGGACATGTACTGACCCACTGCAGCAAGAGCTGACATTGCGGTTATAGTTGCCTTGCCACCTTCAGAAGGTGGTGGTTCCACCATTTTTTCCATAGCTCGCTAAAAAGTTGAGGTTTTACATTAGTAGTATCAGAACAGAAGATATTAAGGAGGCAGCAAAACCAAACAAAATAGCTTTGGTCTATATACAGAACTTATTCTGGTGAACCCATGTAAAATATTAGTTGTATTTTATTGCAAAGTACATAATAAAACCAGGTTCCAAACATATGACCATGTACCATCGCTAATGTATTGTCTATTTCTTCACATTGTATTGAGGGCTAAGGATAAAGAGACGAAGTTTATAATACAGTAAGCATAGTATGACATCATTCATATCACAAAACAACTGAGAACAAAAAAATAGGCAATTGTAACGTTGTGTGGGCAAGTCCAGCACGGAACTAGATTACGGGTCAAGATCAAAGGAACATCACTCCTCTCTTTTAAACCTTGTAAGGTGCAATGATACGCTAAGACAATTGTGTATAAAATTGAAAAGAGTAATAGACATTGGCTGCAAACCATGCAGTTCAAGGCACAAGTCAGAGTAAGTAGTAGTTAAAAGGCATGAGGATTAAGGACTTACAACAGCGGCTTTGACTGGTGTAGTCATGCCCTTCTTCTTGCTGGTGTGACAGTCCTTGAAGATTTCCACAGCATTTAGTTCAGGTACTTTTTGGTCCTTGCGGTCTTTCCTCTGCATTTCAAACAAGTCAATACAGATCTGATAATATGGTAAGCGAAAAGAGTGAAATAGCAGCTAATTACAAGAGCCTCGCAGTGTGAAATATAGCTACGAGATCATGTCGTCTGTTGGAATTTCACTTTCGTACGGTTGGCCTTGTTCTTTGAACAGTTCACCTACAAGAAGATAGATTTGTGTGGCACATGCGTAAATAGGACTTCAACATGTGATCTGATCACATATATATAATGTACCTAATACTTCGGATCAGACCAGTGTTTAACAAGGCCCCTCCAGTCTTCATCCGATATATTTTTCACTGGAGATGTTTGGGAAAGTTCACTGTTAGCCTTGCCTTCAAAGTGAGTTTTCCTCAAGTTATACCGATACTGTCGCAGAGCAGACTTGAAAACATGGGTGCAAGCTTGTCTGGTTGCATCATCTTGGCTATCCAACTTGAACCTCATATGTTGAAAATTATGGGAGTCTCATTATCAGCAACCTAGAAAGTATGGGACAGAGCAAGACGATATTACTAGTTTCCATACATAACCATACTTACAGATAAATAGTCGAGGAAGGTGTTGAATTGGGTTTCGTCTTTGTCATTCCTGTACTAAATCCATGTTGGGAGGATACGTACATGACACCTAACGGCAACCACTGCCTCTGATACTAACTTGGCTGACTTTGTAGCATCACGTGGCCTTTTTAAACCTGCCTCAAAACGGATCTCCATTCTTCCTCCTCTAGATTTAGTTAACCTATCTAGCATTATCCCTGATGTTTGTTTCCTCTTGCGCCTAGGTGCTAGTCCAACAACAAACATAGGAAGTGTTAGTGTACATCAAACTGTGAGACTACATATAAAGAAGGATGCAACTGTAACTTGACTCCAGCAACTACCTTCTTGTTGTTGAAGCTCACAAGGTTCATCTGATATTGCCAACTCGTCTTGTGTCAAGAGTGCTTGGGAAGTAGTGTCAGGTGGCAAGGGAGCTTGGGAACGTGCTGCTAGCTCAGTTGACGCATGAGTAAGTCATGCAGCTGGTAGTACTGTGGTAGGTGTTGCAAGAACTAGGGCTGTCTCTGCTTGTTTGGTGGCAGCTATTTGTTTCTGTTTGGCTTTTTTGCAACTCGTGTAGCATGGGATGTCGTGTTTGTAGAATTTTCCGCTGGACTTTGACCTTCTATTGCACCATCAGTACCAGCAGAATCTACAGGATTCATCCGCTTCTCATTCCCTGCCATTCTATGTTTCTTCCTCTTTCTCTGTGCCATGTTAAGTCAAGCCGACAAGAAAAACGAATAACAATTTAGTTCTTCAGAACAAACTGATGCGTGATGCAGATGAACTGAACTTTGATGTTAGACAACCACATGATAGGAGGATGTAATATGTATGAAAAATAGGATGGAAGAGATAACCAGAACTATGATGTGTAAACTAAGAAGAAGACATTTCACCAAACTAGAAGCAATGCAATGGAAGGTAGACACCATATGAAAGATGCTACAAATATCGCTCTGCCAAGTTAACAGTGTCTCATCATAAATGGCATTTAAACAAATGTGAAGCGGTACAAGAAATAAATCATATGCAAGATGCAAACAACATCACACTACCATGTTAGAGGTCTCTCGTCATTAGTGCCAATGCATATTCACAGCATTGCATATTCACAGCTTATGATGTGTGAACTAAGGAGAAGGCATTTCAACAAATTATAAGCAATGAAAGCTAGACACCATATGAAAGATGCAACGAATATCACTCTACCAAGTTAAAACTATCTCGCCATAAGTGCCATTTCAACAAATTAGTAGTACAAGCTAGAAAAGAATGTGATATGTAACCTATATCACACTCCGAAGTCAAACGTGCCTTATGATAAGTGATTGTTGCAGGTTACACAACAGTAGTAATTTGATGTAAGAAAATGGTGTGATAGACAGATAGTGTATGTTCTAGAAACTGTTGGAAATATGCCCTAGAGGCAATAATAAAAGCATTATTATTATATTTCCTTGTTCATGATAATTGTCTTTATTCATGCTATAATTGTGTTATCCGGAAATCATAATACATGTGTGAATAACAGACACCAACATGTCCCTAGTAAGCCTCTAGTTGACTAGCTCGTTGATCAACAAATAGTCATGGTTTCCTGACTATGGACATTGGATGTCATTGATAACGAGATCACATCATTAGGAGAATGATGTGATGGACAAGACCCAATCCTAAACATAGCACAAGATCGTATAGTTCGTTTGCTACAGTTTTCCAATGTCAAAGTATCTTTTCCTTAGACCATGAGATCGTGTAACTCCCGGATACCGTAGGAGTGCTTTGGGTATACCAAACGTCACAATGTAACTGGGTGACTATAAAGGTAGACTACGGGTATCTCCGAAAGTGTCTGTTGGGTTGACATGGATCAAGACTGGGATTTGTCACTCCGTATGACGGAGAGGTATCGCTGGGCCCACTCGGTAATGCATCATCATAATGAGCTCAAAGTGACCAAGTGTCTGGTCACGGGATCATGCATTACGGTACGAGTAAAGTGACTTGCCGGTAACGAGATTGAACGAGGTATTGGGATACCGACGATCGAATCTCGGGCAAGTAACATATCGATTGACAAAGGGAATTGCATACGGGGTTGATTGAATCCTCGACATCGTGGTTCATCCGATGAGATCATCGTGGAGCATGTGGGAGCCAACATGGGTATCCAGATCCCGCTGTTGGTTATTGACCGGAGAGTCGTCTCGGTCATGTCTGCTTGTCTCCCGAACCCGTAGGGTCTACACACTTAAGGTTCGGTGACGCTAGGGTTGTGAAGATATGTATATGCAGTAACCCGAATGTTGTTCGGAGTCCCGGATGAGATCCCGGACGTCACGAGGAGTTCCGGAATGGTCCGGAGGTAAAGAATTATATATAGGAAGTGCTGTTTCGGGCATCGGGACAAGTTTCGGGGTTATCGGTATTGTACCAGGACCACCGGAAGGGTCCCGGGGGGTCCACCGGGTGGGGCCACCTATCCCGGAGGGCCCCATGGGCTGAAATCGGAGGGAACCCAGCCCATAGTGGGCTGGGGCGCCAGCCCCTATAGGCCCATGCGCCTAGGGTTTCCACCATGGAAGAGTCCATGTGGTGGAAGGCACCCCTAGGTGCCTTGGGGGGGAGGGAAACCTCCCCTTGGCCGCCGCCCCCCTAGTAGATCTCATCTACTAGGGCCGGCGCCCCCCCATGGCACCCCTATATATAGTGGGGGGAAGAGGAGGGATTTCACACCAGCCCCTGGCGCCTCCATCTCCCCCCGTTACGTCTCTCCCTCGTAGTCTTGGCGAAGCCCTGCTTCTGTGACGCCCTGCATCCACCACCACGCCGTCGTGCTGCTGGATCTTCATCAACCTCTCCTCCCCCCTTGCTGGATCAAGAAGGAGGAGACGTCTCCCGTCCCATACGTGTGTTGAACGCGGAGGTGCCGTCCGTTCGGCGCTGGTCATCGGTGATTTGGATCACGTCGAGTACGACTACATCATCACCGTTCTTTTGAACGCTTCCGTGCGCAATCTACAAAGGTATGTAGATGCATCCAATGACTCGTTGCTAGATGAACTCCTAGATGATCTTGGTGAAACTAGTAGGAATTTTTTTGTTTTCTGCAACGTTCCCCAACAGTGGCATCATGAGCTAGGTCTATGCGTAGTTCTTCTTGCGCGAGTAGAACACAATGAGTTGTGGGCGTAGATTTGTCAACTTTCTTGCCGTTACTAGTCTTTTCTTGCTTCAGCGGCATTGTGGGATGAAGCGGCCCGGACCAACCTTACACGTACGCTTACGTGAGACCGGTTCCACCGACTAACATGCACTAGTTGCATAAGGTGGCTGGCGGGTGTCTGTCTCTCCCACTTTAGTTGGAGCGGATTCGATGAACAGGGTCCTTATGAAGGGTAAATAGAAGTTGACAAATCACGTTGTGGCTTTAACATAGGTAAGAAGACGTTCTTGCTAGAATCCTAATTCAGCCACGTAAAACTTGCAACAACAATTAGAGGACGTCTAACTTGTTTTTGCAGCATGTGGTTTGTGATATGATATGGCCAAAGTTGTGATGAATGATGAATGATCTATATGTGATGTATGAGATGTTCATGCTATTGTAATAGGAATCACGACTTGCATGTTGATGAGTATGACAACCGGCAGGAGCCATAGGAGTTGTCTTTATTCTTTTATATGACCTGCGTGTCATCGAGGAACGCCATGTAAATTACTTTACTTTATTGCTAAACGCGTTAGCCATAGTAGTAGAAGTAATAGTTGGCGAGCAACTTCATGGAGACACGATGATGGAGATCATGATGATGGAGATCATGGTGTCAGGCCGGTGACAAGATTATCATGGAGCCCCAAGATGGAGATCAAAGGAGCTATGTGATATTGGCCATATCATGTCACGTTTATTAATTGATTGCATGAGATGTTTATCATGTTTTGCATCTTGTTTACTTAGAAGGACGGTAGTAAATAAGATGATCCCTCATAATAATTTCAAGAAGTGTTCCCCCTAACTGTGCACCGTTGCGACAGTTTGCTGTTTCAAAACACCACGTGATGATCGGGTGTTTTATTCAGACGTTCACATACAATGGGTGTAAGACAGATTTACACATGCAAACACTTAGGTTGACTTGAAGAGCCTAGCATGTACAGACATGGCCTCGGAACACAGAAGACCGAAAGGTCGAGCATGAGTCGTATAGAAGATACGATCAACATGAAGATGTTCACCGACGTTGACTAGTCCGTCTCACGTGATGATCGGACACGGTCTAGTTAACTCGGATCATGTAATACTTAGATGACTAGAGGGATGTCTAATCTAAGTGGGAGTTCATTAATTTGATTAGATGAACTTAATTATCATGAACTTAGTCTAAAATCTTTGCAATATGTCTTGTAGATCAAATGGCCAACGTAGTCCTCAACTTCAACGCGTTCCTAGAGAAAACCAAGCTGAAAGACGATGGCAGCAACTATACGGACTGGGTCCGAAACCTGAGGATCATCCTCATAGCTGCCAAGAAAGATTATGTCCTACAAGCACCGCTAGGTAATCCACCCGTCCCACAGAACCAAGATGTTATGAACGCTTGGCAGACACGTGTTGACGACTACTCCCTCGTTCAGTGCGGCATGCTTTACAACTTAGAGTCGGGGCTCCAAAAGCGTTTTGAGAGACATGGAGCATATGAGATGTTCGAAGAGCTGAAAATGGTTTTTCAAGCTCATGCCCGGATCGAGAGATATGAAGTCTCCGATAAGTTCTTCAGCTGTAAGATGGAGGAAAATAGTTCTGTCAGTGAGCACATACTCACTATGTCTGGGTTACATAACCGCTTGTCTCAGCTGGGAGTTAATCTCCCGGATGATGCGGTCATTGACAGAATCCTCCAGTCGCTTCCACCAAGCTACAAGAGCTTTGTGATGAACTTCAACATGCAGGGGATGCAAAAGACCATTCCTGAGTTGTTCTCTATGCTGAAATCAGCGGAGGTAGAAGTCAAGAAGGAACATCAAGTGTTGATGGTCAATAAAACCACTAAGTTCAAGAAAGGCAAGGGTAAAAAGAACTTCAAGAAGGACGGCAAGGAGGTTGCCGCGCCTGGCAAGCAAGCTGCCGGGAAGAAGCCAAAGAATGGACCCAAGCCCGAGACTGAGTGCTTTTATTGCAAGGGAAGCGGTCACTGGAAGCGGAACTGCCCTAAGTACTTAGCGGATAAGAAGGCCGGCAAAACAAAAGGTATATGTGATATACATGTAATTGATGTGTACCTTACTAGTGCCCGTAGTAGCTCCTGGGTATTTGATACCGGTGCAGTTGCTCACATTTGTAACTCAAAGCAGGGGCTGCGGAATAAGCGGAAACTGGCAAAGGAAGAGGTGACGATGCGCGTCGGGAATGGTTCCAAGGTCAATGTGATCGCCGTCGGCACGCTGCCTCTGCATCTCCCTTCGGGATTAGTTTTAAACCTTAATAATTGTTATTTGGTGCCAGCTTTGAGCATGAACATTGTATCGGGATCTCATTTAATTTGAGATGGCTACTCTTTTAAATCTGAGAATAATGGTTGTTCCATTTTTATGAGAGATATGTTTTATGGTCATGCTCCTATGGTGAATGGTTTATTCTTTATGAATCTCGAACGTGATGCTACACATGTTCATAATGTGAGTACCAAAAGAAGTAAGGTTGATAATGATAGTCCCACATACTTGTGGCACTGCCGCCTTGGTCACATAGGTGTCAAACGCATGAAGAAGCTCCATGCAGATGGACTTTTAGAGTCTCTTGATTATGAATCATTTGACACGTGCGAACCATGCCTTATGGGTAAAATGACCAAGACTCCGTTCTCAGGAACAATGGAGCGAGCAACCAACTTATTGGAAATCATACATACTGATGTGTGCGGTCCAATGAGTGTTGAGGCTCGCGGTGGCTATCGTTATGTTCTCACGCTCACTGATGATTTAAGTAGATATGGGTATATCTACTTAATGAAACACAAGTCTGAAACCTTTGAAAAGTTCAAGGAATTTCAGAGTGAGGTTGAAAATCAACGTGACAGGAAAATCAAGTTTCTACGATCAGATTGTGGAGGAGAATACTTGAGTCACGAGTTTGGCACACACTTAAGAAAATGTGGAATAGTTTCACAACTCACGCCGCCAGGAACACCACAGCGTAACGGTGTGTCCGAACGTCGTAATCGCACTCTATTAGATATGGTGCGGTCTATGATGTCTCTTACCGATTTACCGCTATCTTTTTGGGGCTATGCTTTAGAGACTGTCGCATTCACTTTAAATAGGGCTCCGTCGAAATCCGTTGAGATGACACCGTATGAATTATGGTTTGGGAAGAAACCTAAGCTGTCGTTTCTAAAAGTTTGGGGATGCAATGCTTATGTCAAGAAACTTCAACCTGAAAAGCTCGAACCCAAGTCGGAAAAATGCGTCTTCATAGGATACCCAAAAGAAACTATTGGGTACACCTTCTACCTCAGATCCGAAGGCAAGATCTTTGTTGCCAAGAATGGGTCCTTTCTAGAGAAAGAGTTTCTCTCGAAAGAAGTAAGTGGGAGGAAAGTAGAGCTTGATGAAGTATTACCTCTTGAACCGGAAAGTGGCGCAACTCAAGAAAATGTTCCTGAGGTGCCTGCATCGACTAGAGAGGAAGTTAATGATAATGATCAAGATACTTCTGATCAAGCTCCTACTGAAATTCGAAGGTCCACAAGGACACGTTCCGCACCAGAGTGGTACGGCAACCCTGTCTTGGAAATCATGTTGTTAGACAACGGTGAACCTTCGAACTATGAAGAAGCGATGGTGGGCCCGGATTCCGACAAATGGCTAGAAGCCATGAAATCCGAGATAGGATCCATGTATGAAAACGAAGTATGGACTTTGACTGACTTGCCCGTTGAACGGCGAGCCATAGAAAATAAATGAATCTTTAAGAAGAAGACAGACGCGGATGGTAATGTGACCATCTGTAAAGCTCAGCTTGTCGCTAAGGGTTATCGACAAGTTCAAGGGGTTGACTACGATGAGACTTTCTCACCGGTAGCGAAGCTGAAGTCCGTCCGAATCATGTTAGCGATTGCCGCATTCTATGATTATGAAATATGGCAAATGGACGTCAAAACGGCATTCCTTAATGGTTTCCTTAAGGAAGAATTGTATATGATGCAGCCGGAAGGTTTTGTCGATCCTAAGAATGCTGACAAGGTGTGCAAGCTCCAACGCTCGATTTATGGGCTGGTGCAAGCATCTCGGAGTTGGAACATTCGCTTTGATGAGATGATCAAAGCGTTTGGGTTTACGCAGACTTATGGAGAAGCCTGCGTCTACAAGAAAGTGAGTGGGAGCTCTGTAGCATTTCTCATATTATATGTAGATGACATACTGTTGATGGGAAATGATATAGAACTCTTGGACAGCATCAAGGCCTACTTGAATAAAAGTTTTTCAATGAAGGACCTTGGAGAAGCTGCTTATATATTAGGCATCAAAATCTATAGAGATAGATCGAGACGCCTCATAGGTCTTTCACAAAGCACATACCTTGATAAGATATTGAATAAGTTCAATATGGATCAATCTAAGAAGGGGTTCTTGCCTGTGTTACAAGGTATGAAATTGAGCTCAGCTCAATGTCTGACCACAGCAGAAGAAATAGAAGAGATGAGTGTCATCCCCTATGCCTCAGCCATAGGTTCTATTATGTATGCCATGCTGTGTACCAGACCTGATGTAAACCTTGCCATAAGTTTGGTAGGAAGGTACCAAAGTAATCCCGGCAAGGAACACTGGACAGCGGTCAAGAATATCCTGAAGTACCTGAAAAGGACTAAGGAAATGTTTCTTGTTTATGGAGGTGACGAAGAGCTCGTCGTAAAGGGTTACGTCGACGCTAGCTTCGACACAGATCTGGATGACTCTAAGTCACAAACCGGATACGTGTATATTTTGAATGGTGGGGCAGTAAGCTGGTGCAGTTGCAAGCAAAGCGTCGTGGCGGGATCTACATGTGAAGCGGAATACATGGCAGCCTCGGAGGCAGCACATGAAGCAATATGGGTGAAGGAGTTCATCACCGACCTAGGAGTCATACCCAATGCGTCGGGGCCGATCAAGCTCTTCTGTGACAACACTGGAGCTATTGCTCTTGCCAAGGAGCCTAGGTTTCACAAGAAGACAAGGCACATCAAGCGTCGCTTCAACTCCATTCGTGAAAATGTTCAAGATGGAGACATAGAAATTTGTAAAGTGCACACGGACCTGAATGTAGCAGATCCGTTGACTAAACCTCTCCCTAGAGCAAAACATGATCAACACCAGAATTCCATGGGTGTTCGATTCATCACAATGTAACTAGATTATTGACTCTAGTGCAAGTGGGAGACTGTTGGAAATATGCCCTAGAGGAAATAATAAAAGCATTATTATTATATTTCCTTGTTCATGATAATTGTCTTTATTCATGCTATAATTGTGTTATCCGGAAATCATAATACATTTGTGAATAACAGACACCAACATGTCCCTAGTAAGCCTCTAGTTGACTAGCTCGTTGATCAACAGATAGTCATGGTTTCCTGACTATGGACATTGGATGTCATTGATAACGAGATCACATCATTAGGAGAATGATGTGATGGACAAGACCCAATCCTAAACATAGCACAAGATCGTATAGTTCGTTTGCTAGAGTTTTCCAATGTCAAAGTATCTTTTCCTTAGACCATGAGATCGTGTAACTCCCGGATACCGTAGGAGTGCTTTGGGTATACCAAACGTCACAACGTAACTGGGTGACTATAAAGGTAGACTACGGGTATCTCCGAAAGTGTCTGTTGGGTTGACATGGATCAAGACTGGGATTTGTCACTCCTTATGACGGAGAGGTATCGCTGGGCCCACTCGGTAATGCATCATCATAATGAGCTCAAAGTGACCAAGTGTCTGGTCACGGGATCGTGCATTACGGTACGAGTAAAGTGACTTGCCGGTAACGAGATTGAACGAGGTATTGGGATACCGACGATCGAATCTCGGGCAAGTAACATATCGATTGACAAAAGGAATTGCATACGGGGTTGATTGAATCCTCGACATCGTGGTTCATCCGATGAGATCATCGTGGAGCATGTGGGAGCCAACATGGGTATCCAGATCCCGCTGTTGGTTATTGACTGGAGAGTCGTCTCGGTCATGTCTGCTTGTCTCCCGAACCCGTAGGGTCTACACACTTAAGGTTCGGTGACGCTAGGGTTGTGAAGATATGTATATGCAGAAACCCGAATGTTGTTCGGAGTCCCGGATGAGATCCCGGACGTCACGAGGAGTTCCGGAATGGTCCGGAGGTAAAGAATTATATATAGGAAGTGCTGTTTCGGGCATCGGGACAAGTTTCGGGGTTATCGGTATTGTACCGGGACCACCGGAAGGGTCCCGGGGGGTCCACCGGGTGGGGCCACCTATCCCGGAGGGCCCCATGGGCTGAAATAGGAGGGAACCCAACCCATAGTGGGCTGGGGCGCCAGCCCCTATAGGCCCATGCGCCTAGGGTTTCCACCATGGAAGAGTCCATGTGGTGGAAGGCACCCCTAGGTGCCTTGGGGGGAGGGAAACCTCCCCTTGGCCGCCGCCCTCCCCTAGTAGATCTCATCTACTAGGGCCGGCGGCCCCCCCATGGCACCCCTATATATAGTGGGGGGAAGAGGAGGGATTTCACACCAGCCCCTGGCGCCTCCATCTCCCCCCGTTATGTCTCTCCCTCGTAGTCTTGGCGAAGCCCTGCTTCTGTGACACCCTGCATCCACCACCACGCCGTCGTGCTGCTGGATCTTCATCAACCTCTCCTCCCCCCTTGCTGGATCAAGAAGGAGGAGACGTCTCCCGTCCCGTACGTGTGTTGAACGCGGAGGTGCCGTCCGTTCGGCGCTGGTCATCGGTGATTTGGATCACGTCGAGTACGACTACATCATCACCGTTCTTTTGAACGCTTCCGTGCGCCATCTACAAAGGTATGTAGATGCATCCAATGACTCATTGCTAGATGAACTCCTAGATGATCTTGGTGAAACGAGTAGGAAATTTTTTGTTTTCTGCAACGTTCCCCAACAGAAACAGGAACACGTGTCTTATTCAAGTATAATGTGTAAAGTAAGCAGATGGAATTCAACAAAATTAGAAACAATACAAGCTAGACATCACACATAACATGCAACCATATATAACAGTGCCAAGTTAGAGGGAGCACCGGTGATGCTGCACTAGGGGAGACGTGCTCATCATAAACACAGCTTTGTTGAGTGTCTATGCTTGTGTTGTCTTGGAAATCATCTTGGGGGTGTGGAGGAGTAGAAACTATAGAGGCCCTCCGTTCGGAAGGAGCACCTTTATCCGCTGCCTTGCTAACTTCCTTCTGCTTTATTGATTTTGAATTGTCAAGTAAAATCGACAAGAAAAAGCAATAAAATTCTCTCTTCAGAACTCATTCATGCATGATACTGGCAATCACTACTTTGATGTAAGGCAAACACATGATACCAAGATGGAGTATGTACGAAAAACAGGACGGCATGGCATGTTCACAACTGTTTGTGTAAAGTAAGCAGAAACCATTCCAGCAAATAAGAAGCAATGCAAGCTAGACACCACATGAAAGATGCAACCAATATGACTCTGCCAAGTTAAAAGCATCCCATCATAAATGGAATTTCAACAAATTAGAAGCAGCGCATGCTATAAATCATATGAAAGATGCAACTAATATCGCACTGCATATACTAAAGGTGTCTCGTCATGTTGATTGATGCGGGATACAAAAACACAATAGTTTTATGTAAGGACATGCTTAATAGACATATGTACTATGTACTAAATGAAGGAAATATGCCCTAGAGGCAATAATAAAGTTATTATTTATTTCCTTATATCATGATAAATGTTTATTATTCATGCTAGAATTGTATTAACCGGAAACATAATACATGTGTGAATACATAGACAAACAGAGTGTCACTAGTATGCCTCTACTTGACTAGCTCGTTAATCGAAGATGGTTATGTTTCCTAACCATGAACAAAAGAGTTGTTATTTGATTAAACGGGATCACATCATTAGAAGAATGATGTGATTGACATGACCCATTCCATTAGCTTAGCACCCGATCGTTTAGTATGTTGCTATTGCTTTCTTCATGACTTATACATGTTCCTATGACTATGAGATTATGCAACTCCCGTTTGCCGGAGGAACACTTTGTGTGCTACCAAACGTCACAACGTAAATGGGTGATTACAAAGGAGCTCTACAGGTGTCTCCAAAGGTACATGTTGGGTTGGCGTATTTCGAGATTAGGATTTGTCACTCCGATTGTCAGAGAGGTATCTCTGGGCCCTCTCGGTAATGCACATCACATAAGCCTTGCAAGCATTGCAACTAATGAGTTAGTTGTGAGATGATGTATTACAAAACGAGTAAAGAGACTTGCCGGTAACGAGATTGAACTAGATATTGAGATACCGACGATCGAATCTCGGGCAAGTAACATACCGATGACAAAGGGAATAACGTATGTTGTTATGCGGTCTGACTGATAAAGATCTTCGTAGAATATGTGGGAGCCAATATGAGCATCCAGGTTCCGCTATTGGTTATTGACCGGAGACGTGTCTCGGTCATGTCTACATTGTTCTCGAACCCGTAGGGTCCGCACGCTTAAGGTTTCGATGACAGTTATATTATGAGTTTATGAGTTTTGATGTACCGAAGTTAGTTCGGAGTCCCGGATATGATCACGGACATAACGAGGAGTCTCGAAATGGTCGAGACATAAAGATTGATATATTGGACGGCTATATTCGGACACCGGAAGTGTTCAGGGGAAGTTTCGGATAAAACCGGAGCACCGGGGGGTTACCGGAACCCCCCGGGGGGTTAATGGGCCTCGTGGGCCTAAAGTAGAGAAGAGGAGGGGCTGCCAGGGCAGGCCGCGCGCCCCCTCTCCCCCTAGTCCGAATTGGACAAGGAGGGAGGGGCGGCGCCCCCCCTTTCCTTCCTCTCCTCTCTCCCTTCCTTCCCCCTCTCCTACTTGGACAAGGAAAGGGAGGGGAGTCCTACTCCCGGTAGGAGTAGGGCTCCTCCTGCGCGCCTCCTACTAGGGCTGGCCGCACCCCCCCCCCCCTTGGATCCTTTATATACGGAGGCAAGGGGCACCCCATAGACACAAGTTGATCCACGTGATCATATTCTTAGCCGTGTGCGGTGCCCCCTTCCACCATAATCCTCGATAATATTGTAGCGGTGCTTAGGCGAAGCCCTGTGACGGTAGTACATCAAGATCGTCACCACGCCGTTGTGCTGACGGAACTCTTCCCTGACATTTTGCTGGATCGGAGTCCGGGGATCGTCATCGAGCTGAACGTGTGCCAAGAACTCGGAGGTGCCGGAGTAACGGTGCTTGGATTGGTTGAACCGGGAAGACGTACGACTACTTCCTCTATGTTGCGTCAACGCTTCCGCTTCGGTCTACGAGGGTACGTAGACAACACTCTCCCCTCTCGTTGCTATGCATCACCATGATCTTGCGTGTGCGTAGGAAAATTTTGAAATTACTACGTTCCCCAACACTAAATACAGGAAGGCATGTCACATTAACAGGTATAATGTATAAGCTAAGCAGACTACCACATGCAGTTTAACCAGATTGGAAGAATTACAATCTAGACACCATATGCAACATGCAACCACATATCACGCTGCCAAGTTAGAGCAAGCACCTGCGATGGTAGTGTAGGGAAATGCTGTAATCAACTACAGAGCTACGTTCACTATCTTCATCTAGCATTTCTGTTTCTTGAGAATCATCTCGGGAGGCTGATGCTGCATTCTTTAAATGAGGAGTAGTCCCCTTGCCTGCCTGCCTCGTCATAAGTAATTGATGAGGGGATACACAAGAACATTAGTTTGATGTAAGAACATGGTTAATACACAGATGTACTAGTATGTACCAAAAATAGAAAGGCATGTCATATTCAAAGGTATAATGTGTAAGCTAAGCAGATGCAATTTAACAAAATTGGAAGCAATACAAGCTAGACATCCGGCTGGAGTGGTGAGCATGATCATCTAGGACCTGAGAGCCTGGTGGGAGGCGGGCTGCTTCGCCACCATCTCAGCTTTTTAGTTGGCTTCCAGGTGATGCCTATCTTTGCTGGGCTTGTCACTGGCTCGGCCAGTGCCCTGACTAGCTATTTGTCTTCTGGTGCTCACGAGATGGTGGTTCATGTAAAAAATATCTTTCCTTATCTTACCGACTTCAGCCTTTCGAATACAAGCTAGACACCATATGGAACAGGCAACCACATATGACACCGCGAAGTTAAAGCAAGCACCTGGGATGGTGGTTCATTGCGAGCGAGGTCATCAACTCCAGAGCTACGTTTACCGTCTCCATCTGCTGACACTGCACCCTTTATAGCATTGTAACGTGTCTTGCATACCCGCATACGAAGCTGGAATGACTTCTCTCTTTTCTTTTTGGCTGCTCTCATGGCAGCAGTCTGAAATACCCTTGCATAAAAACACAATAGTGAGAGTAAGGGTGAAGTGTGTGCAGAACTAGTGCACTGTAAAAGTAGCAGATAACAGGTGGCTGAAAAATAAACGACAGGAGACATATGATAGCTCTACAACATTGCATGGCAAACAAAATTAGATTCTACTCCGTATGATTTTGTAATATATGAGCACAGGAAATGCAGGTACTCCTCCAGCACACCACCACATGTGGTCATATCTAAGATAACAGTCGACTGAAAATAAATAGGTCAGTCGATTTTTTAATGAACCGTCCGATCTATAAGGAACGGGCAGATGGCCTTCGTCTACCTCCCGCCAGTCACTGTTGACGATCTTTCTCGAACTGCCAGCGACCACCGGCCCAGACCCTTGCCTCCGCCGCCCCGCCCTCCCATCGACCTCACACCACCGCCGTGCTTGGCAGCGCCCCCAGGCCATCCCTTTAATCCCGGCCGACCTCTAGATCGAGTGCCAGTAGCTCTAGGCCGCACACGCCCCTAAGATAAACACCAAGGCGCTACTTCCCCAGCGTAATAGGCGTACTAGCGCCTGTTACACCGGGGAATGCTTCCGTTAATTGGGAATCAACTGGCTAGAAATTGAAATTTAGGGGGGCGACGGACCTCTAGCTAAGGTGAAATAGTATATGAGGAGAAACCTTGTGCATCGCGAGTTACTAGGAACATCTAGTATCAAGAAGAAGCGGTCAACTAGTGTCTTCTGTGGGATGAATACCGTGCAAGCAGAGACATAAGATTTGCACGAATAAGGAAAGAGGAGTACCTTTTTCGGTTGCCGGTGTGGTCACCTCCACATGTCGCGCCGATCTTCTTCTTTTTACCGGGGAAACCGATGTTCTGGAGGGTGCAGGCTTGGACGAACCCATGGCCAAATTTTTGACTGTGTTGCCGTGGCCGTATGTCGGCGGAGGGGAAGCAGATCCGAGGCGGCGAAGGACGGCGTAGCAGGAACAACTCCGGTGCGGTGGAGTGTGGCGAAGTTCGAGCGGCAGCGGTGAGGCGCAGGACGGTGTGGTTGAACTGGCTCGGCTTCGGCTTCAACTACTAGCCGTGGAGGGCGTTGTGGTTGAGGTTGCGGTGGACGACGACGTCGGGGTATCGGCTCCGGCGTGATGGAGGAGGGCGACGGTTGATGGGTGGGATGGGGTGGCGGACGGAGGACGCCGGGGTTTCGCGGCTGGTGGAGAGGTAGTTTTGGCGCCCACGGAGTACGAATGGGGAATCGGACGGGTGGGGGAACCATGTTTTGGTCTGGGACGCGCTTGTTTTTGGCTTTTTGGAACAGAAGATGGGACGCGCTTGTTTGAAATTTGGGGAAAGTACAAACTTTGCCCCCCTCTTAAATTTCGGACCTACTGCGGGTCGGAGGTAGGATGGTAATCCCAGGTGTCCCAAATAGTGGGCGGGAGCGATTTCGGCCGCGCGCATGTGTGCTTAGGCGGCCATTGTGTATGAATGTTTTTCGGATGCGGTTGCGTGGCGTCTAGATGAAGCTACAAACCTACCCCGGTTTAGACCTTTGGACGTCGGGCCGGTAGGTTTCATGGGTCGGAGTTATTAGAAAAGTAATTTCCTTGTACTATCAAACATTGGTCTCACGCAGTTTCGGGCGAGTAGAGGCTCTTTTGGCGCTTCGTTTGAAATTTTGAAACACAAGCATTCACGTTTAGAGTACTCTTGAACTATGAGGATTGACCTAAATAGACAACGTTATATTTGACCTTGTATGTTTGAAAACATCATTAAATTATCCGCTTCTTTTTGAAATTTTGACACTTGAAAATCCTATAACTACGATTATTTTGGAATGGAGGAGCTAAATTTGAATCTATTTTTTACATGACTACATATGCTATATTATGTACAAAATCAGAGCAAAGATTGGTGCCCCCATAATTTAGGCATGGTTTACAAATGCCATGATATCAAATTCAAATAATTGAATGGACTTCATGTTGAATTCGATTTTTTTAAACCACCTTAAGTTGAATTCAAATGTATGCTAGTTCATAGGTAGCTATTTATAATGTCCATTGTGTAACTTTCGTATGTATAATGTGCTTTACACACACAACATGAACTATACTCATGTTTATATTCGATTGCTAAAGCGATGCATTGTCTGGAGTTCAAAATACTAACTATGTGAATCAATTGTGTCGAATAATAACATAGACATGCTCAAATTCGATAGAATCTAGATGTCTGATGGATCAATGACCGCTCCTTACGCGAATTGCAAATATCATGATCCCATCCTAATATTTGGATACAATTTATATCTTTAATTAATGTGTAGAGCAGTCTTTTACGTGTAGTTTCACTCTCCATCAGTGGTCTCTCACGCATGCTCACACACTCTCTCCCGAGGTGTCTTTCTCGCACACATGCTCTAGATATAACCCTCCCTCCCTCTCGTAACCATTTACAACTGTTTTCACTAACCTTTATCACAAGCACTCTTCCTCTCGCAAACATACACACGCACAATCCTCATCGACCCTTTCTATATACATGGACCTGCCTACGTGTCTCATGTACGCACATTATCTTTACGCCTGTCTCTCACGCATTGTCTCATACCTTTCTTCCTAATCGACGAGTATGATTCTAGCAGAGCATTCTATAGGATGCCCCTTAAAGTTAGGTTGGATGAATAGTAATATCAGAGATAAAGGGGTTACCTTAGTCCGAGAACCTAGGGTTACAAACCCTAGCCAGCTTTGTCAGTGGACACAGAGTCCTTCACAATTATGCTATCTTTGTCTTGTATGACTAGTCATCCATGGGTCTTCCTAAATGCGTCACGGGCCGACCAATGTGGCGCAGGACGGAACCGAACGAAGGGCCTCACCTCGACCCACCGGACCTCACGCGGTGACACACCCTCTGCCCCCACGTCTCATTATCTTCTCACACCCACACATACCAACACAAACACCACACACACATAAAATTTCTCTTGGTGCCTCTATTCCCTCCCCCTTGCATATACACACTCAAGGGAATGGAATCTCTTGTCGTGACGTCATATTCGTCTCTCTCTATCTAGACCACTCTCATTTCTCGTGCTATCCCTCCCCCGCCCCCCCCCCCCGTCGCCCCCTCTATCCATGCCTCTCTCGAATATGTAATACACACACATACCTCTCTAGGCCCTGTCAAATGCATCAACTACACATTCACACATGTTACATCACGTACCCCATTAATCTAAAAAGCCCTCTCTTCATGTTTATTTCGCATACAACATTCCTTTTGAATAAAGTGTGGCCAAAAAATTATTTTAGAGTTTCTACATATATACAACATTACAAAGTTATATGGAGGAGTACGAACGCTAATTTGCATTGCATGGTGCCCACAATGATATTTATTCCGCACTGTGAATTTGTATATTTTTATACTATATACAAAGTTAGTCATAATAAAGAGAAACGAAGAGCATCTCTCTCTCTCCATCGCATACCCCCTGTACGCCCCTTTCACGTATGCACACAAAACTATCTCCAGGTCCTCTAAAAGTAAGCCCCCAGAAAATTCACGCATGTTTCATCTTTCTCTCGCGATATATGCAATGACGATCATTGTAATTGAAGCGAAAGCACGATACGTACATTGGACTTCAAAATCCACTCATTACGGTCACCATTTACGTTTAGTGGTTATTATACAGTCACGGGCTCACCGTACAACTTTGTATTTGCTCATGACATGACTAGTTGACCAGTTAAATGCTCCACGTGGCACCTCTAGTGTTGCATCACATTATCTCACTACCATCGTGCCCACCTGTCGACTTGTATCTACTCTACATCTACACTCTTATAAAATACATAAAATACACTCTTATAAAAAACAGAGTTGGTGATGATGGTGTGCCTGCCATCCTGCAATATAGGCCTTCTGATTTATATCTGACGGATAGGAAACAAACTATGACAATTTTGCAAAAAGGTACCCACACACCTCTCCACATTTGCAAATAAGGCCTTCCCCCATTCATCCTTTTCTCTCACAAGATAAACAAGTCATACAAATGCATCTTGATGTTACGTGCAATGCACGGGCATCTTGCTAGTAAGAATGAAAACAAACGACAAAAAAATATTTGGACGGTGGTTCGAAGTCATGACTGGGGCACAACGGACAAGGTGGCCTTGTATTGGTATGCTGAGCCGTCTGTTTTAACACACAGGAGCTGGTGTGGTGATTATACACACATGCACGCATGCACACGAACTGCATCCACGCAACACTCACACAAACACATGCACCCACGCACGCCCGCAACACTCACATGTACACACGCAGCCATGCACGCACACAACACTCACACGCACACACGCACGCATGCATGCACACACCAGTACACCACACGACCAACACACACTCTCATGCTCAAGTGCTCAACCTACACGTGCATGCGCACACATTAGGCCCTGACAGACACATACACAACCAGGTGATTCCCGCGCACGGGTTGGAGCCTTGTCGCGCCTGCGTAAATTTGTGTTTATCTGACCTTTTGCCTATGCGAACTGATAGGTGGGACCCACAAGGAACGTGGTCAATTTAACTAGTCAACATGGCACCACGCAGACTATTTGGCCGGTCAACAGAGTGCAATCCGATGCTGAACTGTGAGCAAGTGATAGTATAATCACCGCAAAACGTATATAGTGACCATAATCAGCTTATTCTGAAGTTCGGTGACCGTATTACGCTTTTCTCTCTGTAGGCCCTCCAAAACTACATCTCTACACGTTCTCGCATGTTACATCTAACAAGTATGCAATACAGCACTACTACTACACTCTAACACAATAAATCATATGTGTTTTTAGTTTTACTAGATATCATATTGTTACTTATAATTATTCAGTTGGCATACATTAAAATTGCCTTTGAAATGTATGGCCAGTATCATCTACCGTGCGGGAAAAATCCCGCCCTTTCCTATTTAATCGGGTTTGTATCGATGGATCGTGCGAAACAGCAAAACTATAGTACTATACAGTACAAGTGACAGTTCACTGGGCCGTCGTGTCGTCTACTCCTCCGTCATAAGAGTGGAGCGCTCGCTTTCATAAATCTTCTAGTCCCTTTCGCCGACATGTGGGACATCAAGCTACCGGGTTCACGTGCCATACCGAAATACAGTGCAGAGCAGCCGGGGTGAAGCACCCCAGTCATGGCGCTGGCGTAGTAATGAGCAATGAGGCGTCAAATCACAAAGTTGCACCTTTCGCGCAGTTAAGTTGGAGGGACGAAGCAACCATCATTTCACTCATTGCTGAATCCGCTTCTCCCTCATCTTCTTCAACTTAACCACGTGTTGCTTCTGCCGTTGTTCTGTCTCATGTGGGACGCGGATCGGCTTGGTAAAGCACTGACACGTGGGACCGCATGTTAGCAAACCACCAGGACAACGCCCTTCGAAAATAAGAAGCCTAATCCTAGACTTACAAAGGGCTACGTAGCTGCTACGTATACTTTCCATCTAATCTATATATGCCCCCCTGATTTTCAGGTGGGGTGGGCCTAATCCTCTCCTTTAATCCAATCAAATAGTCCCACATCACATCAGTTCATAACTTTACAAAAACCATTACGTGGATGTAGCATTGCTCAAATAAGAAACCTCCCCCGCCATCCGCGCGGCAAAATCACCTCCTTTTTACTAATCTTGATTCTATAATTTTTTAGATCAATATAATTCAGATTTGTATAGATAGCACACAGGAGCGAAACCAAGTGGTACGGTTAAGGGCATCCATAATGTGTAGCCAAATGGGAAAATAGCTTTTGGCATCGTGGTAACCATTGTGAACGGTGTTGCCAAAGCCAAAAAGATGGAACCGAAGCTCCCTGATTGATTGATTGATTGAAGGGATAGAAAAATGCAACGTCTCTCCTCTTTCTCCCATGCTTGGACGCATGTAGTACAGTATAGAGCACAGAGTCTACTCCCTTGTCCCTTCTATCAAAAATCACAAAGCAGTGAGGCATCAAATCACAAAAGCACGGACGAAGCAACCATCATTTCACTCTTCACTGACTCCGCTTCTCCATCGTCTTCTTCGAGAAACCATCTCACCGCACTAGTACTCCTAGTAGTACTAGTAAAGGACTTCTTGGATGCAAATAAGGCGGTTGTCTCGGCTTGCAGGCGGCACTTGCGAACGACTTACCGTGGTCTCCCTCAATGGTGTTCTCCGTCGAACGCACTTCGCCAAACCACCAAAAAAAAGATACTGTCGACGTCACCGCAATGGGGAAGGAAGTCAAATATAGTTACTACCTCCATTTTTTTGTACACAAGGCCAGTATATCAAAATTACAATTTGCAAAGGGCCACTAACACTAATCGAGGCAAAATTGATGGGGTTAGCAACCAAGGACATTAATATCCCCTGCATGTATGCGGAAGTGAGAAGGTTGGTTTGCATGGCGCTGCATTAATCAAGCGATGAGGTGTGAGATGGTTAGCTCTTTGGTCTTTGGAGAAAAAAATACGCATTAATTGACACGTGAAACGAGGATTTGTATTGATTAAATCCCGCGAAGGAAAACCCTGCCTTTCTTTTTTAACACTAGTACTCCTAGTACGTACGTACTTATCCTGTTTGGGTCTAGGCCTTGCATTGCCAAACTTCGCCACACATTTTTGCCAAGTTTGCCTAAAGTTTTCAAAATGAGAAGGAGGTACACTTGCGCACGGCTGTCGCGGTCGCACCGCACCCTCACACGGTCGCTCCTGCACGCCGCGGTCGCACCACACCCTCACACAGTCGCTCATGCATGCCACAAACCCAACCAAGGGAACGCACCCTCACTGACACGTGATGTCGCATGTGAACAAACCAAACTCAGCCATCCTATCGCTGACACATAATTTTCGTTCATAGAGTATGTTTATCCAACCGCATGTTGGGGAGTATCCATACGGCCTGTGCGATGGTCTGTTGGGGAAGAAGAAGAGGTGAGGAAGAAGGAAAGAAGGGTTAGGAGACGTAGGATATTCATCCAACCGCCTGAAATGGTAGACTGACCCAAGTCAGACGACTTGCATAACAAATATATGTTTTTACACAACAAAAGTTCCATAAAACAACAACATAAAGAAAAACTATCACTGCTCGCGAAAAGAGACGACCTCGTCGTCTTTGGCTGCCGACGCAAACCAGTCGTCGCTGCCGACGTGTGTCTCCGCACCGTGGTTGTCCTCGGCCTCCAGCTACTCGTTCAAGCAGAGCATGCGGGCGCTCTGCATGGACGAGAGCACAGCCCGGTTCAAGTCGAGGACGTCCGGTTCCGCCTGCAGGAGGGCATCGATGGCAGCGGCATCCGCGCGCTCCGCGTCGAGTCGAGCCTCCGCCGCCCGGTTCAAGTCCAGGACATTTGGTTTCGCCTGCAGGAGGCGTCAATGAGAGCGGCATCCGCGCGCTCTGCGTCGAGTCAAGCCTCTGCTGCCCGGTTCAAGTCTAGGACGTCCGGTTCCGCCTGCATGAGGGCCTCCATGGCAGCGGCATCCGCGCGCTCCGCCTCAAGTTGAGCCTCCACCGCCCGGTTCACATCCACGACATCCGGTTCCGCCTGCAGGAGAGCCTCGATGGCAGTGGCATGCGCGCGGTCCGCGTCGAGTTGAGCCTCTACCTCCCGGTCCTCCTTTAGTATCGCCCTATTGAACCGCTGGTCCGCCTGCACCATGGGGGATTCGGACGTCGGCACGAAGTCGACGTCCATCGTCTCATACCCATCGGGGGCCTTCTGCGCCGCGACCTCCGCCATGAACATTGGATCGGCTTCCTCCTCCTCGTAGCTTGGCCACAGAGAACTCAGGGATTGGCTCGCCGCAAAGCGAGCTGGGGAACGGTGGTCTGTGGCACCGACTGCCGCCGCGATTTCTGCGCGGCGCTCCGGCGTCAGCATCTTGTAGTAAGTGATCTTGCGGCGCACCATGGCTTTCTGGCGAACTAGGGGACGCTTGATGCGGGCTAGGGGATCGAAAGGTGGGGGAATGGGCGGGAGATTTGGTGTGGTTTTAGGGCAGTGGCTGGCGTAGGCCGAGCAGCGAAGGTTCTGGTGTGAATAGTGGTTCCGATGACGACCGGTCAATCGGTTTTGACTGTACATCGCTCTTGTCGCATTCGCATTACAGCCCGACACGCTGGACCCTCCACGTCGCTCACTGAATGGAACACGCTTCGTCTTGCGTTTTCGCTCGCTTGTGGGACCGCAGTTGAGAGCAAACCGACATCCCTCCCCCTCCCCCGCCCGCGTCATTTATTATACCACCACTCCCTCTGTTTTATGCGAAGTAAATAAAAATAGAGGGAGTACACTACGGATGAGGATCCCCTGACGTGGTCGAACCCATCGAGTAACTGACATGCGGGGCCTAGCAAGCATGGGGTCCGCAAGTAAGTGACCGAAAGGGAGGGTAAGGCAGGGATACCTACGTCAGAGGATCCACTTCCACTATACTACTTTGACCAAATGTTAGAGAAATAATATATGACATGCAACTTACACAAAGCATACAGGGTCTAATGCTTTTTTGAAGGCTAACTTTGACCAAATGTTAGAGTAATAATATATGACATGCAACTTACACAAAGCATATGGTCAAATTCGTATGTGAAAGGAGTTTCCAATGGTATAATTTTCACATTATACATCTGATGTACTATTAATCTTGTCAATAGTCAAATTGGAAACCATCTCGAGTACAAATCTAGGAGTACGTACGAATCTAACAATATTGATTGGGCGTTGTTGAATGTTGATACCTTTTTGATCAAAGTAGAGATACTTTGACTACACATAAAACTTATATATGAAAGGATAGGAGGGAGTATATTGTATGTTCAAAAACGAAACGAACATTGAATACCCTTTATATATGATTTGCGGATGCTATGATCACCGGTTCAAAATTTTGAATCCGCCTTAGGTATCACATGCCCCCACTCGTTCCCTCTCGATTTCATCTCGGGATCCGGAGATCTATTGAAAGAGGACTAGGGTGGGTACATGCGAATGATACTCGGCGGAATGTTCAAATGAGGCATGCGGGAGGATGGACTCGACTGGAGGGCGACATGATTGATGGAGAAGAGGGTTGGAGAGGAATGAGAAATAAGCAAACGCCACATGATTATACTTGAACGGCTCAAATAAACAATACGTTGTCTCGCTTAGCCTACATAGTGAAAGGCCTAATGCGCAACGCGGAGCACTGACACTCGAATATGGCCGGGAAAACAGGGAAACCGACATGTGGGGCACACCCATCGGGACGACGTAGCGCAGACTAGTCCAATGGAGGAGCTGGCCCACGACCTCCTCGCCACCGACAACCATTCATGTGGGTCGTTGGGGCCAACAACGGGGCGCAGCTCCAGCACCGCCTCTGGACACGACGACTGCGGTGAGTGACACGCTCATATCGTCGCTTGACACGGTGAGTTTCAGTGTGCCGAGGGTGGCGTTAGTGCTGTGGCACGACCAACGGTATGTTTGGTTTGTGCCCAAGGTTGCCCCATCAAAGCATTGGGTAGCAAAAAATTTGGTTGAGGTATTGGTTGCCCATGATTTGGCCGAAATTGGCAAGAAAAATGAACTAGAGTTGGCTAGAGTTCATTGGCATGCCAAAGAAATGGCAACCATCCAAACAAAGACCAATCTTTGGGTCATGACCAAAATTTTGGTTGAGGTATTGGTTGCCCATGATTTGGCCACATTGGCAAGAAAAATGAACTAGAGTTGGCTAGAGTTCATTGGCATGCCAAAAAAATGGCAACCATCCAAACAAAGACCAATCTTTGGGTCATGACCAAAATTTTGGTAAGGTGCACTTTGGCCACAATCCAAACACACCCCAACACCCGGCTCGTCGAGGATGCATGGGGCGCCGCGACGCGTCCGCAGAGTGGTGTAGTGCGGCCAACTGCATCCTCTAGACCCGAGACCATGCCGGGTCGTCTTGCTTTTTCAATGACATGCGGGGATCGCATGTGAGCAAAGGGCATCTCCAACGTTGCCACGACCGCAGCTGACTACCCTGGCACACCAAAACCCTCATCCCTCGCGACGTCGCGCGGTGTGTTCCCAGCCGGCGCCAGCTGCCCGCATTCATGTCGTCCGTTCGTATGTCGTCGTTAAGAGGCTCGGTGCCCGAGGAACCAACTCCAGCGACTTAATAACGCACCCGGATGCTTGGCCTCACCGGAATGCGCTACTTAAAGCGGCAACGCCCAGCTAACCTCCACACCATAGCGCATTGTCCTCCTACATGGCACCACATCCGCCATGACCGCAAGTGCGAATGCTCTGACGGAGAGCTTGTCTTCGGGGATGAAGCTCGAGGTCGCCGTCCTCGCTCAAGTCGCCTCTCGCGATGCAATAGCGGCATAGTCGGACGCGAACGCGACCGCACAAGCGGTGGCCACGCTGGCGGCCAACGACGGGAGCACCGTCAGCCTCGCGTCCTACTTGCCGCCGTCCAACGTCCGGCACTTCCGAGGTCGGGGACTCCTCCGAGGATGAGTAGGGCATGGGAGGCGGCAGAGCATGGTGTGCCAACTGGACGGTCCGTATCCCGTGTTCTACTCTTCTTCGCCGGAGACCGCACCTTCACTTCACGGGTCTTGAACCCCGCCCCTGTACATAGAGATCGCAGATGGAGGACGTCAGTCGCCGCCATAGAATAGGTTTAGGGTCGGGTTTCTTTTATTTTTGTGTCCTATAAAAGTTCTAAATGTAATGAAAATTTGTCGCGTTTGCATTAATCTCGGCCAGTGTATATGAACTTTCACAATAATATACATATTGTAGGAGTACTAACAAGATGCCCGTGCATTGCTCGGAAGATCAAGATCTTGTGGGAGAAAAGGATGAATGAGGGAAAGCCTTATCTGCAAATGTGGAGAGGAGTGCGGGTAAATTGTTATAGTTTCCTTCCTATCCTTTAGATATAGATCGGACGGCCTATATTGCAGGATGACAGGCACACCATCATCACCAACTCTGCTTTTTATTGAACCGAGAGAAATCTAACATGCGAAGTAAAATAAACACATAGGGTCTATACATACACAAATTATCTTAGGCACTCCAATAGTACGTCCACTACACATTCACGCATTTCACATCTTTCTACATCTACGGGAACCTATGAAAGGGTTAACGTAAATTGCCTCTCTCTCTCCTCCCCTGATTTTCATGGTGGTGGGCCCCTCCCCCCCAATCTACAATCAACAGCTCACACCTTTCACATTATGTTAATTACGTAACTGGGATTACGTAGGTGTAGCATTAGTCGTCCTAAAAAACCCAACTAAGCCAACCTCCCAGCATATCGCGCGGGAAAAGACCCGGCCGCACCGTTTTAGTCGGGATTACCGGATTACTAGTAGTAGTATCGATGGATCGCGCGAAGCAACAAAAAAATTTAGATGGCGAAGCACCTAGTTTAAAAAGGAAAAAAGGGCCTACACTCACAGCACTCCTGTCGCGGTACGCATTGCACCCCACACACATTCGGTCCTGCACAGGCTCATGCAAACGGAACGCGCTTCGGCTTGCCTCTTCACTGACACATGGGACTGCACTTGGAGAAACCGACCATGCGCCAAACTCCCCCCCCCCCACCGCGCGAAAATCCTCCCCCCCCCCACCACACCCAAAAATTCCCCCCAAATCCGATTCAACCGCCCTTCGGTCAACTAGCCAATAATATTCCCCAAACCTCCCTCCCCCATGTCCCCCTCCACTCCATTCGCTCCGCCAAAGCCGCCCTCCCCGCCGCGCTGATACGTCGGCGCCGTGCTTCGGCGATCCTCTCGCTCCCACAGTACGCTCTCGTAGACTGCCGTCCTCTAGCCGCACCGCCACCTCTGGCTACGTTCTTGTGGAGGCGCACAGCGGTCAGCGGCGCCACCGTTGGCGACGTTCGTGTGGAGACAGATGGCGGTCAGCTTCTCCCACGGTACGTGCATTCTAGACTGAGGCCCCGTTCATGTCGGTGTAGCGCTAAATGTTAGCTGATAGACGTTGTTAATCTCACTGTTTGCCGAAGTAGTTTACTGTCAATATGCTCTGCTTAAGAAGCTTCCTTGCCCTGTTCTGCACTCAATCTGCTTAGCTGAGATGGCATGCCAAGGCCGATTAGTTGCTAAAATATCCTGCCATATATTTATTGTGACATAGATTTCCATGGTCTAGTAGCCAATCTGTTAGGTGAAATTGCTCTACACTGTTTTATACTCGATCTTTGTTGCAGTGATGGCCTTCGATAGTTCGATGGCTGTGTGCTCTGATGTCTACTACACAACCTTCTTCTTGTAGACGTTGTTGGGCCTCCAAGTGCAGAGGTTTGTAGGACAGTAGCAAATTTCCCTCAAGTGGATGACCTAAGGTTTATCAATCCATAGGAGGGGTAGGATGAAGATGGTCTCTCTCAAGCAACCCTGGAACCAAATAACAAAGAGTCTCTTGTGTCCCCAACACACCCAATACAATGGTAAATTATATAGGTGCACTAGTTCAGCGAAGAGATGGTGATACAAGTGGTATATGGATAGTACATAAAGGTATTTGTAATCTGAAATAATAAAAACAGAAAGGTAACGAATAATAAAAGTGAGCGTAAATGGTATTGCAATGTGTGGAAATAAGGCATAGGGTTCATACTTTCACTAGTGCAAGTTCCCTCAACAATACTAACATAATTGGGTCACATAACTATCCCTCAACATGCAACAAAGAGTCACTCCAAAGTCACTAATAGCGGAGAACGAACGAAGAGATTATGGTAGGGTACGAAACTACCTCAAAGTTATTCTTTCCAATCAATCCGTTGGGCTATTCCTATAAGTGTCACAAACAGCCCTAGAGTTCTTACTAGAATAACACCTTAAGACACAAATCAACCAAAACCCTAATGTCAACTAGATACTCCAATGTCACCTCAAGTATCCGTGGGTATGATTATACGATATGCATCACACAATCTCAGATTCATCTATTCAACCAACACAAAGGACCTCACAGAGTGCCCCAAAGTTCTACCGGAGAATCACGACGAAAACGTGTGCCAACCCCTATGCATAGGTTCATGGGAGGAACCCGCAAGTTGGTCACCAAAACATACATCAAGTGAATCACGTGATATCCCATTGTCACCACAGATATCCACGACAAGACATACATCAAGTGTTCTCAAATCTTTAAAGACTCAATCCGATAAGATAACTCCAAAGGGAAAACTCAATTCATTACAAGAGAGTAGAGGGGGAAGAAAACATCATAGGATCCAACTATAAGAGCAAAGCTCACGATACATCAAGATCGTATCATCTCAAGAACACGAGAGAGAGAGAGATCAAACACATTGCTACTGGTACATACCCTCAGCCCCGAGGGAGAACTACTCCCTCCTCGTCATGGAGAGCACCGGGTGATGAAGATGGCCACCGGAGAGGGATTGCCCCCTCCGGCAGGGTGTCGGAATGGGTCTAGATTGGTTTTCGGTGGCTACGGAGGCTTCTGGCGGCGGAACTCCCGATCTATTCTTCGTTCTGGAAGTTTTACGATACGTAGGTACATATGGGTACAAGGGGTATGTCGGTGGACCGAAGGGGGGCCACGAGGCAGGGGGCGCGCCCCAGGGGGGTGGGTGCGCCCCCTACCCTCGTGAGCTCCTCCTTCATCTTCTGACGTAGGATCCAAGTCTATCCGGTAGTTTTCCTTCCAAAAATAACTTCTCCAGTTGATTTCATTCCGTTTCGACTCCGTTTGATATTCCTTTTCTTCGAAACACTGAAATAGGCATAAAACAACAAATCTAGGCTGGGCCTCCGGTTAATAGGTTAGTCCAAAAAATAATATAAAAGTGGAAAATAAAGCCCAATATTGCCCAAAACAGTAGATAATATAGCATGGAGCAATCAAAAATTATAGATACGTTGGAGACGTATCAAGCATCCCCAAGCTTAATTCCTCTCGTCCTCGAGTAGGTAAATGATAAAAAGATAATTTAGATGTGGAATGCTAGTTGGCATAATTTCAATGTAATTCTTCTTAATTGTGGTATGAATATTCAGATCTAAAAGATTCAAGACAAAAGTTCATATTGACATAAAAATAATAATACTTCAAGCATACTAACTAAGCAATTATGTCTTCTCAAAATAACATGGCCAAAGAAAGTTATCCCTACAAAATCATATAGTCTGGCTATGCTCCATCTTCACCACACAAAATTTTTAAATCATGCACAACCCCGATGACAAGCCAAGCAATTGTTTCATACTTTTGATGTTCTCAAACTTTTTCAATCTTCATGCAATATATGAGCGTGAGCCATGGACAAAGCACTATAGGTGGAATAGAATAGTGGTTGTAGAGAAGACAAAAAAGGAGAAGATAGTCTCACATCAACTAGGCGTATCAATGGGCTATGGAGATGCCCATCAATAGATATCAATGTGAGTGAGTAGGGATTTCCATGCAACGGATGCACTAGAGCTATAAGTATATGAAAGCTCAACAAAAAAAACTAGTGGGTGTGCATCCAACTTGCTTGCTCACAAAGACCTAGGGCATTTTGAGGAAGCCCAACATTGGAATATACAAGCCAAGTTCAATAATGAAAGACTCCCACTAGTATATGAAAGTGACAACATAGGAGACTCTCTATCATGAAGATCATGGTGCTACTTTGAAGCACAAGTGTGATAAAAGGATAGTAGCATTGTCCCTTCTCTCTTTTTCTCTCATTTTTTTATTTTTTTATTTGGGTCTTTTCTCTTTTTTTATGGCCTCTTTTCTTTTTTTTTTTTTGGGCTTCTTTGGTCTCTTTTATTTATTTATTTTCATCCGGAGTCTCATCCTGACTTGTGGGGGAATCATGGTCTCCATCATCCTTTCCTCACTAGGACAATGTCTAATAATGATGATCATCACACTTTTATTTACTTACAACTCAAGAATTACAACTCGATACTTAGAACAAGATATGACTCTATATGAATGGCTCCGGCGGTGTACCGGGATGTGCAATGATGCATGAGTGACATGTATGAAAGAATTATGAATGGTGGCTTTGCCACAAATACGATGTCAACTACATGATCATGCAAAGCAGTATGACAATGGTGAAGCGTGTCATAATAAACGATACGGTGGAAAGTTGCATGGCAATATATCTCGGAATGGCTATGGAAATGCCATGATAGGTAGGTATGGTGGCTGTTTTGAGGAAGATATATGGTGGGTTTATGGTACCGGCGAAAGTTGCACGGTACTAGAGAGGCTAGCAATGGTGGAAGGGTGAGAGTGCGTATAATCCATGGACTCAACATTAGTCATAAAGAACTCACATACTTATTGCAAAAATCTATTAGTTATCGAAACAAAGTACTACGCGCATGCTCCTAGGGGGATAGATTGGTAGGAAAAGACCATCGCTCGTCCCTGACCTCCACCCATAAGGAAGGCAATAAATAAATCATGCTCCGACTTCATCACATAACGGTTCACCATACATGCATGCTACGGGAATCACAAACTTCAACACAAGTATCTCTCAAATTCACAACTACTCAACTAGCATGACTCTAATATCACCATCTCCATATCTCAAAACAATTGTCAAGTATCAAACTTCTCATAGTATTCAACACACTCATAAGAGAATTTTATCATTCTTGAATACCTAGCATATTAGGATTTTAAGCAAATTACCATGCTATTTAAGACTCTCAAAATAATATAAGTGAAGCATGAGAGTTCATCTATTTCTTCAAAATAAAACTACCACCATGCTCTAAAAGATATAAGTGAAGCACTAGAGCAAATGACAAACTACTCCGAAAGATATAAGTGAAGATCAATGAGTAGTCGAATAATTATGCAACTATGTGAAGACTCTCTAACATTTAATAATTTCAGATCTTGGTATTCTATTCAAACAGAAAGCAAAGCAAAATAAAATGACATTCTAAGAATGGAAAACATCATGTGAAGAAGCAAAAACTTAGGATCAACCGAAACTAACCGATAATTGTTGAAGAAGAAAGGTGGGATGCCAACCGGGGCATGCCCAAGCTTAGACGCTTGAGACTTCTTGAAATATTATCTTGGGATGCCTTGGGCATCCCCAAGCTTGAGATTTTGTGTCTCCTTAATTCCTCTCATATCACGGTGTCCCTATCTCAAAAGCTTCATCCACACAAAACTCAACAAGGACTCGTGAGATAAGTTAGTATAAACCATTGACAAAACTTTATCATACTCTACTGTGGAAAATCACTAAAATTATTATTCAACATTGCATACTAAATGCCTCTGCATATTTAATAGTCCTATCCTCAATAGAATCATTAAAAAAGCAAACATATGCAAACAATGCAAACATAACAGCAATCTGCCTAAACAGGATAGTCTATAAAGAATGCTGCAACATACATAATTCCCTAGCTCCAAAATTTATGAAATAAAATTCCCACTGTAGTAAATTTATAAGAGCTTAATATGCAAAAGGTTTCAACATTTTATCACATTCTGACTTTTCTAGGGAATTATTGCAACAGCGGTAAACTTTCTGTTTTCAAACAGCAACATGTATACTTGGAACATAGGCATAGTAAAGGCTATCAATGCCACTTTTATTGAAATAAAAGATGCAAAACATTGTTCTAAATAACAGAAAGCAAATACTAACAAAATAAATAGACGCTCCAAGCAAAACACATATCATGTGGTAAATAAAAATATAGCTCCAAGTAAAGTTACCGATGAACGAAGACGAAAGAGGGGATGCCTTCCGGGGCATCCTCAAGCTTAGGCTCTTGTCTATCCTTGAATATTACCTTGGGGTGCCTCGGGCATCCCCAAGCTTAGGCTCTTTCCACTCCTTATTCCATAGTCCATCGAATCCTTACCCAAAACTTGAAAACTTCACAACACAAAACTTAACAAAAAACTCGTAAGCTCCGTTAGTATAAGAAAATAAATCACCGCTTCAAGGTACTGTAATGAACTCATTATTTATTTATATTGGTGTTAAACCTACTGTATTACAACTTCTCTATGGTTTATAAAATCTTTTACTAGCCATAGATTCATTTGAATAAGCAAACAACACACGAAAAACAAAATCTGTCAAAAACAGAACAGTCTGTAGTAATCTGAATCAAACGTATACTTCTGGAACTCGTAAAATTATCAAATAAATTGCTGGACCTGAGGAATTTATCTATTAATCATCTTAAGAAATAATTAGCTAAATTGCACTCTCCAAATAAAAATGGCAGCAATTCTCGTGAGCGCTAAAGTTTCTGTTTTTTACAGCATGATCAACAGGACTTTCCCCAAGTCTTCCCAAAGGTTCTACTTGGCACAAACACTAATTAAAAGCATTAAACCACATCTAATCAGAGGCTAGATGAATTATTTATTACTAAACAGGAGCAAAAAGCAAGGAACAAAAATAAAGTTGGGTTGCCTCCCAACAAGCGCTATCGTTTAACGCCCCTAGCTAGGCATGATGATTTCAATGATGCTCACATAAAAGATAAGAATTGAAATATAAAGAGAGCATCATGAAGAATATGACTAGAACATTTAAGTCTAACATACTTCCTATGCATAGGGATTTTATGAGCAAACAACTTGTGGGAACAATAATCAACTAGCATAGGAGGGCAAAACAAGCATAACTTCAAAACTTTAAGCACGTAGAGTGGAAACTTGATATTATTGCAGTTCATACAAGCATATATTCCTCCCTCACAATAATTTTCAGTAGCATCATGAATGAATTAAACAATATAACCATCACATAAAGCATTCTTTTCATGATCTACAAGCATAGAAAATTTACTACTCTCCACATAAGCAAAATTCTTCTCATTCGGAATAGTGGGAGTATCATAAGAGACTTTAATACTATAAATTGTTTCCACGTTAAAGGAGTAATGTTCAGAGAAAGGGTACTCATAATAATGACAAGTTTTATAAATATAATCGTCACTACTCTTTATAGCATAAGTTTTATCACAATAATCATCATAAGTAGCAACTTTGTTCTCATCATAATCGATTGAAACCTCTTCCAAGATAGTGGATACATCACTTAATAAAGTCATGACCTCTCCAAATCCACTTTCATAAATATTATAAGATTCAACATACTCCAAAATAGTGGGATCATTACTTCCTAAAGTTGACACTCTTCCAAACTCACTTTCATCAATATAATCATCGTAAGTAGAAGGCATGCTATCATCATAACAACTTTGCATATCAAAACTTGAGAGGCTAAAAATATCATCATTATTAAACATAGCATCCCCAAGCTTGGGCCTTTTCATATCATAAGCATAATCACTCTCATCATTAATAGTATATATAGCACCAATAGTATAGCAATTATAATATTCTTCCAAGCAAGTGCCAAAAAGATTTTCAAGATCATAAGAAGTGTCATTATCTTCCCAATCATAATCATCACAACAAGCAATAGGCATAACGAGATCATCATCAAGTGTATCATTTTCATGAGGCACAACAATAATAGGAGCAACTTTATTTGGGAGAGATACCTTTTTACCTCTCTTCCTTTTTCTTTTCTTCTTCTTCACCACATCATGTGTGGGTTCGATCCTCTTTTTGGAGCTCCTTATTAATGAGATTGGTTGAATAGAGGGCTCCTCTTCGTTACCTGATTCATCATAAGAAATAATAGGAGAATATTGGGAAGTCTCTTCCCTTTCATTAGCATTCTCTTCATCTTCTATTTGTTTTCTTTTCTTTATGTAATTGGCAATATAAGGATTTTCAATGCAATTCACCGCGCAATACATATAAATTTCCTCTAGATCAAAATGAAGAATTTTATCAAGGGCAAATTTTGGAATATCCTTAGTTCTACGTTTAATTTCTTCATAACCCAAGAGCAAACTAAGTTCATTATGATGTGCAAGGGAAATCAAGTCATCACAATTTTTGGACACGATACGCTCATGAAACAATTTGCATTGGGTAGTAAAATGATCACGTTCATTGCAAAGTTCACAAGTAGGGCTAAGAAAAGATAAATTTTCAGCACATTCATCTAGCTCTTCTGGCAACAATTTGGTTTCTAAGTACTTATGCCTCTTGCAATATCTATCTTCCCTATTTGGTGTGTACTTGCAAACCCAGTCTACTCCACAAAAATTGACATGTTTATAGGAGACATTTTCATCATAACTAGTGCAATCATCATTAGCATCATGGATATTCAAAGAATTCGTACTAACAACATTGCAATCATGCTCATCATTCAAATATTTAGTGCCAAACATTTTAGAGATCTCTTCTTCTAGCACTTGAGCACAATTATCCTTTCCATCATACTCACGAAAGATATTAAAAAGATGAAGCATATGAGACAAACTCAATTCCATTTTTTTGTACTTTTCTTTTATAAACTAAACTAGTGATAAAACAAGAAACTAAAAGACTCGATTGCAAGATCTAAAGATATACCTTCAAGCACTCACCTCCCCGGCAACGGCGCCGGAAAAGAGCTTGATGTCTACTACACAACCTTCTTCTTGTAGACGTTGTTGGGCCTCCAAGTGCAGAGGTTTGTAGGACAGTAGCAAATTTCCCTCAAGTGGATGACCTAAGGTTTATCAATCCATAGGAGGCGTAGGATGAAGATGGTCTCTCTCAAGCAACCCTGCAACCAAATAACAAAGAGTCTCTTGTGTCCCCAACACACCCAATACAATGGTAAATTGTATAGGTGCACTAGTTCGGCGAAGAGATGGTGATACAAGTGGTATATGGATAGTAGATAAAGGTATTTGTAATCTGAAATAATAAAAACAACAAGGTAACGAATGATAAAAGTGAGCGTAAACGGTATTGCAATGTGTGGAAATAAGGCCTAGGGTTCATACTTTTGCTAGTGCAAGTTCCCTCAACAATACTAACATAATTGGATCACATAACTATCCCTCAACATGCAACAAAGAGTCACTCCAAAGTCACTAATAGCGGAGAACGAACAAAGAGATTATGGTAGGGTACGAAACTACCTCAAAGTTATTCTTTCCAATCAATCCGTTGGGCTATTCCTATAAGTGTCACAAACAGCCCTAGAGTTCGTACTAGAATAACACCTTAAGACACAAATCAACCAAAACCCTAATGTCACCTAGATACTCCAATGTCACCTCAAGTATCTGTGGGTATGATTATACGATATGCATCACACAATCTCAGATTCATCTATTCAACCAACACAAAGGACCTCAAAGAGTGCCCCAAAGTTCTACCGGAGAATCACGACGAAAACGTGTGCCAACCCCTATGCATAGGTTCATGGGCGGAACCCGCAAGTTGGTCACCAAAACATACATCAAGTGAATCACGTGATATCCCATTGTCACCACAGATATCCACGGCAAGACATACATCAAGTGTTCTCAAATCTTTAAAGACTTAATCCGATAAGATAACTCCAAAGGGAAAACTCAATTCATTACAAGAGAGTAGAGGGGGAAGAAAACATCATAGGATCCAACTATAAGAGCAAAGCTCGCGATACATCAAGATTGTATCATCTCAAGAACACGAGAGAGAGAGAGAGAGAGAGAGAGAGAGATCAAACACATAGCTACTGGTACATATCCTCAGCCCTGAGGGAGAACTACTCCCTCCTCGTCATGGAGAGCACCGGGATGATGAAGATGGCCACCGGAGAGGGATTGCCCCCTCCGGCAAGGTGCCGGAACGGGTCTAGATTGGTTTTCGGTGGCTACAGAAGCTTCTAGCGGCGGAACTCCCGATCTATTCTTCGTTCTGTATGTTTTAAGATACGTAGGTATATATGGGTACAAGGGGTACATCGGTGGACCAAAGGGGGGGCCACGAGGCAGGGGGTGCGCCCCAGGGGGGTGGGTGCGCCCCTACCCTCGTGAGCTCCTCCTTCATCTTCTGACGTAGGGTCCAAGTCTATCCGGTAGGTTTCCTTCCAAAAATAACTTCTCCAGTTGATTTCGTTCCGTTTCGACTCTGTTTGATATTCCTTTTCTTCGAAACACCGAAATAGGCATAAAACAACAAATCTGGGCTGGGCCTCCGGTTAATAGGTTAGTCCCAAAAATAATATAAAAGTGGAAAATAAAGCCCAATATTGCCCAAAACAGTAGATGATATAGCTTGGAGCAATCAAAAATTATAGATACATTGGAGACGTATCATGCTCGGCTTCATTGACTGCTGAA
Source organism: Triticum urartu (assembly GCF_003073215.2). Lineage (NCBI taxonomy): Eukaryota > Viridiplantae > Streptophyta > Magnoliopsida > Poales > Poaceae > Triticum > Triticum urartu. The sequence goes on from NC_053023.1 coordinate 178,748,495, forward strand.
ACAGCCTGCCATAATTTGGCACTCAAATTTGTTTGCTGAATTAGCTTTACATATATTTTGTTACTTAGATCTGCTCGTGCAAATATCTTGCCATAGCTTTAGACATCGACCTAGGTATTTTTTTCTGGACTTCATAAAAAAGCATATATGTTTTTCCTGTAATATCTAGTAGAAGAGCTAATTTGTATGTCTAACAGATGGACAGGACTTGGATAACTTCTGCTCGAAGATTCTCCGCTGCATATGTCGAGGGGGTTGAAAACTTCATGAACTTTATCAGACCTGAGTACGGTGGTCCGAAATCAGATGTGCTCTGCCCGTGTAGCAGTTGTATGAATTCAGTTACAAGACCCCAGTCAACTGTGCAAAATCATCTACACTTGTATGGGATGTCGGTCACATATACTAGGTGGGTTCATCATGGTGAAGCTGTGAACGTCAATGTTATTGACTATGTGGAAGCAGCAGATCACCATCTTGATCTGCCTGATGCTCAGGTGGAAGAGGAGGAGGAGGTGGTGGTGGCGGAGCCAATGAGTTTGACCAACATTGAAACTATGCTACGAAATGCTCGTGCATTCCATGAACTTTCACCCGCAGAAGAAAAATGGTGGGCCCGCATGTTGGAACAATGCAACGTTGCTGTCACCCCGGGAAATAAGCTTCCAGTATTCTCAGCTATGGTCACCTTTCTTCAGGTGAAGACATCTGAGCGGATGACCAACAAATCATTCGATGCAATGTTGGCTGCTTTCCGCAAATCTTTCCCAGATGCGTCTGAGCTGCCACACACCTACAGTAAAATGAAGAATTTCCTTCGTGCAGTTGGAATTGGATATGATATGATCCATGTTTGTAAGAATAATTGTGTTCTGTTCCGGAAGGATTATGCCAACTTAAGTGAATGCACGAAATGCAAATCATCAAGATGGAAAGATGGCGATGTTGTGAAGAGGATTCCTCATAATGTTCTGAGACATTTTCCAATTACACCAAGATTGCAGAGGTTGTTTCATGATGCTGAAACAAGAGAGGATGTACTGTGGCATTCTAGGAACTAGGAGTACAAAGATCAGAATGTAATGAGCCATCCATCTCATGGTAGTGAGTGGAAAAGCTTCAATGATAAACACAAAGAGTTTGCTGCTGACCCGAGAAACATTAGACTTGGCTTAGCTTCAGATGGATTTAACCCATTTGGCCACCAGAGCGCCACATATAGCATGTGGCCAGTGCTTGTTATCCCTTACAACATGCCTACAAATGTCTGCACCAAAGAATCAAACTACATGATGGCCTTGCTCATCCCAGGTCCAAAAAGTCCTGGAAAGGATTTTGATTTGTTCATGGAGCCTCTTGTGGAGGAACTTCAACAGCTATGGAAGGGTGTTCTCACTCGAGACCTATATAGCAGCCCACCAGCTGATTTCTTTCTGTGTGCTGTTATAATTTGGTGCATCCATGATTATCTGGCTTTGGGCACTATGTCAGGGCGAACGACACATGTTTATAATGCATGTGTTCAATGTGATAGGAATCCGCTGTCATACGCAATACTTAGCAAGATCTGTTACATTGGACACCGCCGTTTCCTTGCCAAGGACAAGTCGCATCCTAGAAAATACCGAAGACATGTGTTCAATGCAAAGCATGAAAACCGTGATGCGCCAAAGAGGCTCATCGCCGATGAGTTGCAAGTGGAACTAGAGAAGGTCAGGCATATTACACCAGGAAACCATCCTGGTAATGGTAGCAGGAAAAGGAAGTGTGGCAGGGTAGAAGAGAGATTATTGTTTACCCGCAGGTCCACTTTGTGGGACTTGGAGTATTGGAAAGATTTGGATCTGCGGCATAATCCTGATGTGATGCACATCGAGAAAAATATATGTGACAGCATTATCGGCACACTTCTTAATATTGAAGGCAAGACGAAAGATACCTTAAAATCTAGGATTGATTTGACACACCTGGGTATCAGAAAGGATTTGCAGGTGCAAGATGAAGGTAAACCACGGGATATGGCACTAGCTGTGTACATCTTGGACAAGGTAAAAAGAAAAGAATTCTGCGAGGTCCTGTCACGTGTGAGATTCCCACATGGATTTGCTTCCAACCCTGAAAGGAGAGTCAGTGCAGATGGAAACAATGTACAAGGGTTGAAAACCCATGACTGCCACGTCCTACTTCAAAGGGTTTTACCTGTTATCCTTAGAGCATTGGGCCGCCTTGACTTATACAGAGCAGTGCAGAGTTGGGACAATTCTTCAGGGAACTCTGCAGTAGGAATATCAGGATAGATGCTTTGGAGCGTCTTAGAGACAAGATACCAACTATCCTATGCGACCTTGAGAAGATATATCCTCCGGCCTTCTTTAATGTGATGGTGCATTTGGCTGTTCATCTACCTGATGAGGCACTACTTAGAGGTCCAGTACAGTATGGCTGGATGTACCCTATTGAAAGGCGGCTAGGCACTTTTAAGGGCTATGTTAGGAACAGAGCTAGACCCGAGGGTTCCATTGCAGAGGCCTACATTGCTACAGAAGCGTTGACATTCTGCTCAAAATACATTGAAACAGATGATCAGCTTAGCAAAGAGGTGGGTGAAGACAATCCTGGGCTCAATGTTTTCGATTATTCTGTTCGAGTTATAGGGAAGAGTCGACAAGAGGACAAACCTAAATATTTGGATAAAATGGTTTGGTATGTGTTGAATAACTGTCCTGAGATACTACCTTATATCAAGAAAGTGCAGTACTGCAGCTTATACATCGTAATCTACTAAACTTGCAGCACATTCTTATATATTTAGATGTTTGACGCGATCACTATGTTGTGCAGCATCTACAAAGAGAAGTTACTGCCGCAAAATCCAAGAAACATTGACAAACTGGTTATGGCAGGATTTGCGAAATGGTTCAAGAACCATGTAAGCTTTTGAAGTGCACTGTCAGTTTTTTTAATATATTGAGTACATAAGATGATCAACTTGTCTATTTTCTAACCATAGGTTAAGAAGATGCGGGAGGATGGGCAGGCAGTTGATGATGCCCTTTACTCACTAGCAATGGGTCCTGATACTCGGGTAAGACATTATGGATCTTGCGTTGTTGGAGATGTGCGCTACAACACCCTTGCACGAGACGAAGGCAGGAAGACACAAAACAGTGCCACCATGAGCACGGATACGTATGACAAAGAGACAACTGAAATGTATGCTAACATAACATTGTTCAGTTGCAGTATATCTCCATTTTCGAGGATCATCGGTGTGTGGTTCTGTTGTGCTGTCGTTGGTATAACTTGTTTTCCAGGATAGCAAAACCCAGAGCTGATGATTATTTCAAATCCATCAATGTCAAGGCGGCGTACCAGACCAACGAGCCTTTTATTTTGGCAAATCAAGCAACACCGATATTTTTCTTGGAAAACACATTTGCACAGAGCGATGACTGGAGAGTATTGCAAAGATTTGAGCAGAGGAATTCGTTTAATGAAGTTGCACAACAAGATGATGCTTACGCTGCTCCTGATGTACAAGATAACACAGATGTTCCTAATATCTTTGAGAACCATCACGTCAATTACGCCGGCGAAAAGATTGCCTGTCGTGTTGTGGACATACAAGAGTTGATCAAGAAGAAGCCAACGTTCGAGGACGTTGAGGACAAAGAAGAAGATGACACCATGGGGAATTATGATTCAGACTGATACACATGGCGAAGATGTTGACGCTGCTACTGCGGATAATGATTACATTGCTTTTGTCGTATTTGCCTGTCAGAAGACGTTTTTGTATCTACTATGTGAAATTGTGTTTACTATGACAACTGAATCCTGATGAACATGTTGTTTAGTATTTTTCTGTGAGAACATCACTTGTTATGTATGCTGATTTGTGTTTGGTGATTGTATGACAACTAAAACATGATGACATTGTTGTTTAGTTGTACTCATATTTGGCTGTGAAACTTGAATTTGATGACATAGTTTGCTGTTGGATTGCAATTTGCTCGACGTCTTCGAATGAGAACAAAGCTGACCCGACAAGGCCTCTGCTATTTATTTATTTATACGAACAAAAGGGAATACCCCCTGATTTCCGTTAATAGAAATCATTAGATGTTCACAACACTACGCCCAGCCTGCTACACAGGTTTCATCATTACTAGTTTCAGCAAAGTGCTCATGTCATAGCCACTGAATACATCACGAATGCTACATACACTGCAAATAAAGAGACAATCATCCTACAGAGCACATCGATTTTACCCACTATATTCACAAGCTCTTTCATCTCCTCGTTGCTGTCAAGGCCGTTCAGCAGCTGTTTCTTGGCCATGATCAGAGGAACTGCATCTTTAACCTTCTGCTCTACATCTTCCTCTTCTGTCGTTCCTTCAGTTACTTGTCCAACACCCCAACCTGGTGGTATTGGGATTCCTCGGCTAACCAAATAATCAGCGAAGTTGCATTCACCCACATCAGCAACTTTCCAGAAATACAAATCACACGAATCTTCCCTTTTCTGCACGAATCAAATTGGAAGGTCATCAACCAAACTATTAAAAAAAATCAGCAACTGAAAGCAGCAGAACAACACTCAAACATATTATTACCCCATGATTCGGGCATTTGTAGAAGACTCGGCCAGGGTTGCGGATTGTGGTTGAGATGCGACGGATGACTCTGCGTGATTTGCAGCAGTGGCACCACACCAACGGCAGCGGGTTGCGATGAGCAATCGGCTGTGGTGCGCGTGCCGACGGGAGTGTGATGAGACCCATAGGCGATGGTATGGGTGGCGACTTGGCGCATATCTGGTTGTTGCCTGCTGAAGAGCAGGTGGACGAGCAGCCAGCGGACATGGTTGCTGCGGCCAGAGCTTCCGATGCTAGGCAGAGTAAGTAGAGAAGAGGAGAAGCGAACGTTGGATATGTCAGTTTCATTACTTACAGAGTAGTATAGCACCATATATAGTCATAGTCTAGGTTTGGATTCGAACCAGCTACAGGAGCACATCTTTCTTTTTTCTAAAACTCGGCAATGTCTCTTTACTAGTACACTAGCTTGTTCTGTACGCCTTCCCAAGTCTTTGCTTTTCTTTCCCTTTTTTGCGAGGAAGGAAGGAGGACAAAATTGAGAGTTCCTGGGACTCGAACCCAAGACCTCTCGGTTGAAAACCAAGGGTGCTAGTCACTTATGTGGCGAACGTTCCCTGTGAGGAGGACAGCAGACGAACACATTTTCCTTGCAGTTTTCTTCCTATATATAAAAAAGTATGCTACTTGGTATCCGCTTAATCAACAAAAGATTGTGCCAACCTTGATCGTTGGATTGACATTCAACGTCTGTCGCGTTTCTTCAATCTCTTCTTCCTCGAGCCGCCAAAGCCAAACCAGCGCCGGCGGGACCGCCTGCTCCCGCCTCCCACGGTTGGCTGTGATCTTCCCCGGCTCCTGTTCGTTCCCGTCCGAGGCCTCACCATCATACTCTGCCTTGGTTCGCTCGCCGCGGCGCCGCCCTCCGGTGTTGTCAACATGGTCAACAACCGAGAGGAATAAGGAGATGACTGTACATGGTGAGGATGACAGTAGGGACCCAGTAGCGTGCGCAGTAATTTTGTTTTTCGGGACGGAGAAGGGTATCAACTGGGTTGTGCGGGACCCATGGCCCGTCTAGCCCAGGCTTTTATTTCATATGTTTAGCACATGACCAGCCCAGTTTGTTTTTTCCTTTCTGAAAATGGCTAGCCAGCTATTTTGTTTTTTGCAGAATAACCAACGTAGGCCTACTTGCTTTTCTACGCCCTGCTGGGCCAGAAATCTTTCAAGACGAGGAGGGATGCATTTTGCCCAGAAAATGGGCTATAAGTAATAATAAATGGGCTGTAAAATGAAAAAAATACAGCAAACAGGCAATTAGTTCCAAAATACTGTTTTCTTTCAGATTTTGATATTTTAAATTTCATTGTTTTTATGCAGGTAAAATTTCATTGAATTTAAATTAAGGTATATTTAGATTTAAAATTAATTTGAATCTGGCTAGAAATTTCGGGTTGTATGCTGTTTGGGACAGATTTGGAGGCTGACTTGTGGGTCTACTAGGTTGACGTGTACTTTGGCTTTGTCAACTTAGTCCACAAACGATTCTAGCAGCAGTGACCGTTGGATGTTAATCCAACGGACGTGCTGCTTCTTCAATATCTGATCTTCTTGCTCCAGCCGCCCAAATCAGCTCCAGTGGGACTGCCTGCTCCCGCCTCCCGGGGCTGGCTGTGTTGCCGCACAGACCGCACCGCCCCACCCTACTTCATTGCTGGTCAGGCCATTCCTCTACTCACCCACACCTCTTGTTATTTTCCGGCGACGGCAGCCGGACCAGTAAACCCTCGTACTCCCCACCGTGTGGGCAACCATTGTCGAGTCTTCCCCGGCTCCGTGTCGTTCCCTTCCTAGGCCTCACCGTCGTCCACCGCCATGGTGCTCTCGGCGCGGCCTGGTTAACGTGGTCAATGAACGACATCCATCGGCCGTGGACTGTACGCGCAAAATAATGATTCCTCCACCTGACAGCTGGGACCCACCGGAAGGGCCTCTGTATTTTGCGAAAAAAAGTTCCCCCCGCTGACATGTCGGACCCACCAGCTATATCTTCGCACGCAAGGAAGTGCCTCCTTATTACGCACAAAAAAAATGAATACCCCCTACTAGCTGGGATCCACCATAGTGGGAGGATGACTTGTGGGCCAACTAAGTTGACGGGGATGGAGGGCTTTGTCAACTTAGTCAATATGAATGATTCTAGCTCCAGTGACCGTACGATGTCCATCCAACGGTCGTAGTGCTTCTTCAACCTCTGGTCTTCTTGCTCCAGCCGCCCAAAGCAGCGCCGGTCGTGCCGCATGCTCCTGCCTCCCGTGGCCGGCTGTGCTGCCGCGGAGGCCTCACCGCCCCCTACTATTCCCACCGCTGGCCAGGCCCTGCGGCGACGGCAGCCTCACACCGCAGCCGAACCAGTGAACCCTCGTACTCCTCTCCGCGCGGGCTTCCACTGCCGCGTCTTCCCCGGCTCCGCGTCGTCCCCTTCCTAGGCCTCGCCGTCATCCACCGCCGTGGTGCTCTCGGCGCGGCCTGGTCAACGTGGTCAAGGAACGACTTCCATCGGACGTGGACTGTACGTGGAGAGGCTGACAGCTGGGTCCACGGCCGCAGCAAGGAAGTGCCTCCTTATTACGCGGAAAATAATGATTCCTCCACCTGACAGCTGAGACCCACCGGACGGGCCACTGTATTTCGCGGAAAAAACGTTTCCCCTGACTGCTGGGACCCACCAGCTTCATCTTTGCATGCAAGGAAGTGCGTCCGGGCAAAAAAACGTTTCCCCCCCTGACAGCTGGGACCCACCAGCTACACCTTCGCACGCAAGGAAGTGCGTCCAGGCAAAAAAAACGATTCGCCCCCCTGACTGCTGGGACCCACCAGCTACATCTTCGTAGGCAAGGAAGTGCCTGACAGTCGGGACCCACCTGGTCAAAGCCTACGTAGCATTGTCATTCTGGTCGCGAACGTGTACGTACATACTAGTCGATGTAGAGGCGCGCACGTGTCGTAGTAGAGGCGCGCACGTAGCATGTACACGTACGTACAGCGGACAGGGTGCAAGAAAGAAAATACGGCCACGTATGTGTACATACGGGTGGGGTCTCGAACGCCTACTCGCGCATACGTACGGCCAGGGCTCGTGTACATGGCTGGGTCGGAACAGAGAAACATCGTTGTCGTCGTGTTCATGGGGAGGCAACGGAATGCGTCGTGTTCATGGGGAGGCAACTGAACGTGTCGTGTTCATCGAGAGGCAATGGAACGCGTGGGAGCCAACCGGCTGGGTCGGAACGGAATGCGTGGTCGTGTTCATCGGGAGGGCTTGGACGGAACAGGCGATGGAAACGAGGCCTGGCGTACCGCAAAACGGAGGAAACGGCCTTGTGTTCGACCGGCCACGTTCGAAACGGGATCCTGTTCATTGGGAGGGGTCTGGCGTACCGCAAAACGGAGGAAACGAACCTCCTACGGTCGAAACGGGGGTCCTGTTGATCGGAAGGGGTGTGGCGTACCGCAAAACGGAGGAAACGGACTTGTGTTGGAGCGCTACGGTCGAAACGGGGGTCCTGTTCATCGGGAGGGGTGTGGCGTACCGCAAAACGGGACTCCACGGGATACTGTTCATCTCCACCGTCGACCTCCTCCAGCCTCCACGGGCTCCTGTTCATCCAGCCTCCACCGCGCGCTACTCCACCGGCTACTGTTCAACCACCCCTCCACGGGCACCCCTCCACCATCTACTATTCATCCAGCCCTCCACACCACGGAGTCATGTTCAACCACCCCTCCACGGGCACCCCTCCACCATCTACTGTTCATCCAACCCTCCACACCACAGGGTCCTGTTCATCCAGAGGCAACGCCACCGCTCACTGTTCATCCAACCCCCCCCCTCAATGCTCACTGTTCATCCAATCGATCGGCTTCAGTTAGCAGCAGTAGCGAAGGAATCGCTCGATCGGGTTCAGTTAACAGCCATCGATCGATCGCTCGGGTTCAGTAACGCGTAGCCTGCAGTGCAATCGTTCAGGTTCAGTTGGAGCCCAACGCCTCGCACACATGCGTGTACGTGTACGAGAGAAACGCGCATCGCTCGGCCCCCGACCTCCCACCGTAACCGGGAACTCCCCGAAATTTTCCTCCCCCTCACTTCTACCATGGTTTTTTCCATCATGGACGGCCCAAAGAATGTCATGCAGCTGCGTCTCCGGCCCGCCCAGGACGAAAAGCCCATTTTTGTCATGATTTTTTGTCATAGAAGTAGGAGCCCACCACATCTATGATGATACCGGGTTTTGTCACAATTATCGTCATAGAAGTGTCATATGTATGACAGAAAAAAATTCGTTCGGCCCAAAATGTCACGAATGTGTCTTTTTTTGTAGTGAATACATGTGTGAATACATAGACAAACATAGTGTCACTAGTATGCCTCTAGTTGACTAGCACATTGATCAAACCTGGTTAAGTTTCCAAACCATAGACATGAGTTGTTATTTGATCAATGGGATCACATCATTAGGAGAATGATGTGATTGACTTGACCCATTCCGCTAGCTTAGCACTTGATCATTTTTGTTTACTGCTATTGGTTTCTTCATGACTTATACACGTTCTTATGACTATGAGATTATGCAACTCCCGAATATCGGAGGAACACTTTGTGTGCTACCAAACATCACAACGTAACTAGGTGATTATAAAGGTGCTCTACAGGTGTCTCCGATGGTACTTGTTGAGTTGGCATAGATCAAGAGGATTTGTCACTCCGATTGTCGGAGAGGTATCTCTGGCCCTCTCGGTAATGCACATCACTATAATCCTTGGAAGCAATGCAACTAATGAGTTAGTTGCGGGATAGTGCATTACGAAACGAGTAAAGAGACTTGCCGGTAAAGAGATTGAACTAGGTATTGGGATACCGACGATCGAATCTCGGGCAAGTAACATACCGATGACAAAGAGAACAACGTATAGTGTTATGCGGTTTAACCGATAAAGATCTTCGTAGAATATGTAGGAACCAATATGAGCATCCACGTTCCGCTATTGGTTATTGACCAGAGACATGTCTCGGTCATGTCTACATAGTTCTCGAACCCGTAGGGTCCGCACGCTTAAAGTTCTATGACTATCGGTTTTATGAGTTTATATGTTTTGATGTACCGAAGGTAGTTTGGAGTCCCGGATATGATCACGGACCCGACGAGGAGTCTCGAAATGATCGAGACATGAAGATTGATATATTGCAAGCCTACATTTGGACATCGAAAGAGTTCCGGGTAAAATCGGGATTTTACCGGAGTACCGGAGGGGTTACCGGAACCCCCCGGGGGCTAATGAGCCTTGTTGGGCCATACGGGAAACAGAGAGAGGCTGGCCTAGGGCAGGCAGCGCGCCCCCTCCCCTCTGGTCCGAATTGGACTAGGAGAGGGGGGGCGGCGCCCCCCTTTCCTTCTCTTTCTCTCCCTTCCTTTCCCCCTCCTAGTAGGAGTAGGAAAGAGGGGAATCCTACTCCTACTAGGAGGAGGATTCCTCCTCCTGGCGCACCAACAAGGGTCGGCCGGCCTCCCCCTTGCTCCTTTATATATAGGGGCAGGGGGGCACCTCTAGACACAGAAGTTGACCACAAAGATCTCTCCCAGCCGTGTGCGGTGCCCCCCTCCACCATAATCCACCTTAGTCATATTGTAGCGGTGCTTAGGCGAAGCCCTGTCATGGTAGCTTCATCAACATCGTCATCACGTCGTCGTGCTGACGAAACTCTTCCCCGAGCTCTACTGGATCGTGAGTTCGCGGGACGTCACCGAGCTGAACGTGTGCTGAACACGGAGGTGCCGTACGTTCAGTACTGAGGATCGGTCGATCGTGAAGACGTACGACTACATCAACCGCGTTGTCATAACGCTTCCGCTTAACGGTCTACGAGGGTACGTGGACGACACTCTCCCCTCTTGTTGTTATGCATCACCATGATCCTGCGTGTGCGTATGAAATTTTTGAAACTACTACGTTCCCCAACACGCTGTCATTCACTTTATTTTTTCTCGATTTGTCTGCAACACATTCCAATAATACAACCATTTAATGATAATGTTAACTGGAACACAGGGATTAGCAACCCAACTATTATCAAACACTACCTTCTTTCTATGTTTTCATAATGTCCAGAGGATAGCCGAAATCCCAATTGTCATAAGATCTCTATCACTTTTATTAAATTTTCTGATCCAAATCCAGAATAAGTGTCGGATATTATCAGAAATGTCATGCATGCCAAACTAGCATTTCATGACCATCCACAACAGCACTGGCTGAGCGATTTGTATTGCTACAGGTGCCATGGCACCCCAGCCTATGGATTTTTTGTGAAGGAACTCTTTTTTGGGTGGTAAAAATTGAGAGAAATACAATTTTTGGTCCCTCCAGAAAATTATATTTCATCGTTTGCCCCTCAACCATTCCTCGCTAGCTCCGCCACTGCACAACATTCTAGCAATGGAACAACGGAAGAAGAGATGATTAATATCTTCTTCCCTCCCACAAAAAGAACATTTACTGTCCCCAGTCCATCCCCTCCTGATCAAGTTATCTTTAGTGAGCATACTCACTCTCAAAGTGAGCCACATAAAAACTTTGACCCTGGGGGGCATTTAACTTTTCATAGAATGTTATGTGGGTACGTGAAACCAATTTGAACTATATATCTATAACAAGATTTAATAGTATATTTCCCATTGCCCATCAATGCCCATCTCACTACATCTCTCTGCTCATTCAAAGTCACACTCCCACAAGCCTCTCTAATATGTTCCCACAATTCCAAACATTCCCTATAAAAAGTTGTCCTAAACCCAACATTATTCAAACCCCTTCCCAAAATATCGGCAACAGATCTGTTTTTGTTAAAACACACATTATATAACTGGGATAGCTGCGGATCTGGAGTCCTATCCAGATGTGTCTCGGCACGGCCTTGGCCTGCCGGTGGCGCGAGGAGGACCGGTGAGGGGCTGTTGGAGGCTCCCTGCCGACGTGCCGATGGCGACCCTCGTCTCCACGGAGAGGCTCCGTTCGGTTCCAGCCAGCTGCGAGGTTGGGGGACGCGACTTTCGGTGAAAATCGCGCTGACTTCGGTCATGGCGGACGATGGCGGCGTCTATGACATCCTTCCCTTCTCGAGGCATCGCTGTTGCAGGTCGTGGCACCCCACTCATGATTCTGCGAGGAAAATCCTAGATCTGGATCTACCAAATCGGATGATGATGGTACCTTTGATGCCGTTGTCCCTCCTGAGGGCATCGTTTTGGAGAAAGTGCTATTTGGACGGGACAAGCGGAAGAGCGGTGTCTCATCCACCGCAAAGCCGACGGTGGATCCCGGTGGCATGGTGCTGTGGAGGTTCGGCGATGGGCGCGTGTGGACGGATTCGTGTAGGATGGTGGAGTTGTCTGGCGTCGTGGTGGCATCGACGGCATGCTAGGCAAGTTCGATGGGTCAGTTGCTGCTCTGGAGATGGACCGGTGGAAGATGGCGGCGGCAAACTCTGAGAGTGCGTCGTTCCGGTATGGGACCCAGTCCCGGTATGTGGCTAGGTTGGGGCATCCGGCTTTAGATGTTAGGGTTTGGTGTGATGTCCGTTTGGTATTAGGCCCGGATATTCGGCACACCTTCATCAATGGGATAAGAGTAGCAACATGTGTTGCCTAGATGGTGACTTCAGACTCTGTTGGGGATATAACTATTGGATATGACCCGCCCAGGAGGGGCCGGGTCATGCCACTAGCGGCTTAAAGATGAAGAAGCCCGACGAGGCCTAAGAAGATATGGAGATGGCAGTTCATGAAGCATGCTTACTGAAGGCCCAAGGCCCAGAGGCGACTTAAGGCCCAAGGGGATGAGCCGCCATATGTTTAACTTGTAATGTAAGGCAAGCTTAGTAGAAACCGTGCCGGTCATGTTTGTGTGAGCCGGCCGGACTCTGTAAACTGTCGGGCATCAACCTATATATAAAGGGGTGACCCGACCGCGGGTTAACTCAAGTAACAATCAATCGAGAACTAGGTCAAGCGTATTCGCTCCCTGGTAATCGAAACCCAAGCAATACAATCTAAAACAGGAGTAGGCTTTTACCTCATTGAGAGGGGCCAAACCTGGGTAAACTCTCTGTGTCCTTTGTCCCGTTTAACCCCTTCAGGATAATCTAGCAGCGATGGCTCCACACCTAAATCCTTTTGCTAGGGCATCTGCCGTGTTAAGTCCATGACAGACTCACTGATGTATTACTTTGTATGGTCTCTGTGAATAATTAATAAGATGGCCGCATGCATCGTCTAGATGCAGAGGCCGGGGGTCTATCCTCCTTTTAAAAAAAATAAAAATAAACTAGGATAGTTTTCTTTCAAAGACTTAGGGCCTATCCACTAGTCTTCCCAAAATCTGGTATTTCTACCATTCCCAACGCAAAATCTACATAAAAGAGAAAAAAAACTCTTTGTGTTTTAAGAGCTTAGTCCGAAATTCTGAGTCTTCCACTTTATTCTTAATGCTAGTAATACAAGTATTTTTGATATATTTACCACCAAGCACATCCTGCCACAACCCTTCTTTGTTATAAATTTCCCACCATGATTTACATAACAAGGCTTTGTTCGTTAAAGCAAAGTTTTGTATCCCCAGTTCCCCCATATCTTTAGGTTACAAACTTCAGGCCATTTGACCAAATGATTTTTTTTCTTATCAATACTTTCTTTCCATAATAATCTTATCCTGAAAAAATCCATTCTCTTATTTACCCCAACAGGTAGTCCATAAAAGGACATCATGTAATAAGGTATGTCAGTCAGAGATGATTGAATCAGAGTGATCCTTCCGGCACTAGCCAACAATCTCCCTTGTCAAGTACCACATTTATTTTCATTCTATCTTCTGGAGGTTTCGGTGTCTAATTCTAATCCCTTTTTATCAATAGGGAGGCCCAAGTATTTCAAAGAAAGCTCACCTACACGGCAGGTGAAGATTTTAGAGTCTGCATCCCCACCACACAATCTAGTTGGTCCTAGCCATTCAATCTGGATCTATCCCTTCTTCCACCTCGCGCACACATCTCTTTTCGCCAAAAATCATGGGGAAAAGCAGCAGCGCCCCTGCCCTACAAGCGTCGGTAGGAACAACTCACCGCTCTCACTGTTGGCCATCCTTGTAGCCGCCCACAGCCGACCGTCCTCGCAGCAGGTCCAGTTTTGCAGCATGGTGGCCCCCTCTGGTCGCCGCGATCCACCATGGCCGCACACATCCTCGTCGCTGTTTGTGTCGGCCAGTTTTGTAGCAGTGCACCATCAGCTCTTTGCAACAGATCTGTGCACCATCGTTTGCAAATTTTCTTGCCGACGGTTGTAGCTTTTTTGTGGTCGCAGCTCACCGCTCTTGCTGTCGGCCATCATCGCCGCCTCCGATAGCTAGACGTCCTCGTTGCCGATCGTAGCAGGTCCTAATTTGCTACAATATGTGCTGTCATTTTGCAGCATGATGGCCCCTCTGGTCGTCACGGCCCGCCATGGTTGCACATATCCTCGTCGATGTTTGTGTTGGCTGGTTCGTAGTAGTGCACCGTCGGCATTCACGGCACCACTGTTTGCAGCTTTTCTAGCCGACGGTTGCATCTTTTCTGTGGTCACCGATTGCAACTCGTTGTCATGCCTCATCCTATCCCCGAGCATTTGACGGTTCTAGAAATCCATCTCACCGATTGTAGTAAAAATTTCACCAGTTCCAGCACCTCCGCGATGGCTCAGCGTTGTGGATGCAACATCTCGAGTCACTGGTTCCAGCAAAAAAATGATCGTGACACCTCCCCGTGATTGCTCACCGCCGTGGATGCAACATCCTAAAGAAACTGGTTCCGGCAGCAACAATTTCACCGGTTCCAGCAATCCAGGCCGGTTACAACACCCTCACCGTGGCTTAATCATAGCAATGATGGTGGATGGTTCCCGCAACGACCGACGCAGGTTGCAGCAAGCCTTGTTATCCTAGACTTGGAGCATCACAGCAAAAATTGCCACCGGCATTTCCAACATCCAACTGAGAGTGGAGGGGAAAAGGTGTGAGGCAGCGGTTGCTGGGACAGCTCATGGCGATCTTGCGCTGATGGCATGGCCATGAATCAGGCGACAAGCAGTTGGGAAGAAGAAGCGAAAAGAGGAAGAGACTTACGTCCACGATGCAAGGGAGGGAGGGAGGGGGAAATGAGTGGACGAGAGTTGCGCATGAAGAGATAAGGATGACACTTGAGTGGTGCGTGAGACCCACTAGCCCGCGTGGCACCACATGTGATGGTCTCAAGCTCGAATCACCCATGCGATTGAAGGGCCCGTGTGTGACCGACACGTCACTTTGGTCGATCGACCGAAAGCGATCATCTACCTAGGGCTTATGACAGTAGCAACACGCTAGCCATGGGGGTCAAACCAACTACAATAGTTGCTCCCTGCTAGAAGGATCATGCATGGCTTCATACCCTTACAAGAGAGTGAAAAAGTAAAACTAAACGAAAAGTGAAAAGCAACGGTACTAAAGGTAACTTAAACAATGACAAGTGAATGCCTACTAGCGGTTCATCTGGAGATCTACGGACAAGATGACTTGCCAACTCGCGAAGCGGTAAGTAGGCCTATAGCCATAGGCTTTGGCAAATTGTGTCTCAATAGAATGTTCTTCGATGAACTTACAAACATCTGTTGTTGCCTATTTAGCCATTGCATCTGGGCCTTCATTTGTTGGTTGATTTTCTCTCCTTTTGGGGTTGCTCATCTCGGTCTCTCTGTCTTTGTCGTTCTTTTGTTCTTTTCTTAACCTTTGAAATCACTAGTTAAGGGCACCCCTAGCAAACGTCACACCTACCTTCTCAGGTGGTGACAAGTGTCGCACAATCTAGGAGTTTTGGTGATATTTTTTCCCACACACATGAAGGAAGGGTGTGTTTGTTTGTGCGTTTTCTTGTAGATCCCTTTCCAAAATGATATATCATTTGAGCCGTGCGTCCAACTCTCGAAACATTTTCACTGTTGCGTTCATTGTATTGATGCTTCTGAAAATAGATCCAACGTAAATAGGTTTTGATGAACTTTTTTGAGCAAAAATTGTGCTCTCAAAGTGAACAAACATGTGGATGCAAATTGTATTGCTCCCAAGTGAAAATAACTTATGCTCCCGCAGGGTGAACCATAACTATGCTCCACGTGGGAGCACAACACACCCGTGGTTCTACATGAAGCACACATGTTCTCCATGCGGGAGCACGACACACACGCTCTCCTGACAAATGAAAGCCATAAAATGGTAGAAACAAAAAAGACCAAAAAAACCAATAATCATCAACCAAACTCACTTTATCGTATGTTCAATCACAAGTTCCATCAATCAGACGCTACTCTTTTGCAGAAGAGTGAACTGGTCTACCATATACTCTATCGCCATCGAGCACCATCGGGTTCTTTTTCATTTCGCAGTTAGTTTCAGTAATTTACATTCGGTTGAGTTATTCCTCATGTGCTGTTCTTTGGGACTTTATATTTGCTTTCTTTCATGCAAAACTGTTTGTACTGAGATCCTGATTTGCTTTGTATTCTCCCTCACTTTGTTGAAGACTATTTTTTTCTTTGTTCGCCAGATATTCATCTTCAGCTATCTCGTTATTCTTCTCGGATTTGTTATGATGGATATCTCACAGTAACCTGTTGAGTTTTCCTTCGTAGAACTGCTCCTGACAGTTTTATTCCGCTGTGTTGTTCTGAGAGTAATTAATTTTTGAAAGAAATTTTAAATCTACCATTCACCCCCCCCCCCCTCCGGTATATATAATCCGGTCTTGCACTTAGGAAAGTGTTTAGCACGTAACAAGTGAAACACTTCCACAGTTGATCTATGAGAAGCCATCTAGAGGGTACCTTCTAACTAGTTGCTCCCTGAACCTTTTGTGTGCGTGACAATTTTATTCCATTGTGTTGTTCTGATAGTATTTAAGTGTTGAAAGAAAATTCAAATCTCCCATTCACCCCCCACTGGTCGATATACTCTGATCCTACACTTCAAAGAGTGTAGCGGCGGGTGACAGCATTGGCATGAAACACGTGAAACCCTTCAACAATTAGTCTATGAGAACCCAACTAGAGGGTACCTTCTAACTAGTTGCTCCTAAATCTTTAGTGCTCCAGGAACGTAGCTAGTCCTGACAGAGAGCCATACCCAACCTGAGGGGGGCGAACCTAGGTTAAAAATGTGTTTGGTGATCCCTGGTGGCACAACACTCCGCACCTAGTGACACAACAGTCCGCAACCAATTGACCAAACAAATCTCTTACAAGTATTGAGTCATTTCAGGGCATCAACATGGGTAAAATGTCCTTTTGTTATATTTTCTTTGAACAAAATACAATCGCAGGTGCTCACATATATGCACATACACTCAGTCCATGAACGCATGCACGCACACCCTACCACTATGTTTGTTGGTATATTTTCTTTGAACAAAATACAATAGCAGATGCTCACATACATGCACATGCACTCAGCCCATGCACACACGCACGCACACCCTACCCCCTATTAGCATCATCGATATACTAAGCCGACACAACATCTTGAGATTGAGGCAGTCACCACATGCACCTCGTAGTCGATGGAAACATTGCTTCCAACTGAGGGAACATCGGTCAAAAGAATGTAATAAATTTACGAGCATCAATGGAAGTCTAGAACTTAAATCCTGGTGTGTTTGTTTCACCACAAGATGACAAGAAACATAAGAATCTGAATCTAAACTCAACTCTCTTCTTTGGTTATAAAAAGGGGTTTTTGCCTATTTTTGCCTTTTAACTAAGGATATTTGAGAGAACTGAGCGTAACTTAGATAGTTAGTTTCTTTGTGATGAAACCAGTCCATCAGGGATCAAGTCCTATGCTTGGCATCATTGCTCACATTTTTCTGTATCTATTTTAGACTTTTCGACGATGTTCATTCAATGGGAGGTTTTGCTCCCGTTGACTACGAAGGCATGTGTAGTGACTTCATAAATATTAGGAAACATGTCGGTCGAGTCTCTCAGAGATGCTCATAGGCATAGAGTGTGCTTGTGTGCGTATACTAATGTATACCGTGAACTTGAGATTTGAAGGGAACAGAACATCCTATAAAGGTGCACGTCGGGCGTGATGTACATCCGTGATCTCACCTCGACATGCGGGTTAGTTAGCCATGTCCTATCGGCGCTCAATAAGAAAGTTCGTACTGCTCCTGGCCGGTGGCCTGTCCACGTGCATGCCGGAAATGACAATGAAGCCATGATTCGGTAGGTCACCCATGACAAATCGGACGGTGGATAGATCCCCGCGCTGCCATTTCCGTCCGGGTTCCCGTATGTGGCGCGCACACATGGCCGCACGGCTGCTCATGCTGCCGATTTCCTTGCCACAAGTGGCACGGAACAAGATACCAGCACATGTCGCATCGGAAACGTTCGTACAAGTCACCGCCCCCTAGGGCCTAGCTAGGTACGTACTCCACCGTCGAGCTACTAGCCACAAGATTTGCCACCCGCTCTCGTGGCAGGCAGAACATTTTTAGGGCACCGTAAGTACGACGGGATCGGCCGGTGGCGTGCGTACGGGCCACGCTAGAGAGAAGTATACATTTCGTCTCTTAATTTTTGACGGAGTCTAGATTTGGTCCCTCAACTCCAAAACCTGACAACTTGCACCCTTAACTTCTGAAACCAGACAAGATTCATCCCTGGTCACAGTTTTGGTGCCGTCCCACCCTGGTTTTGACCGTTCTGACTCATATTTGCCTACCATTTTCAAGTACGTGAACCTTTTTAAAATTCGGTTACTTTTTTCAAATACGTGAACCTTTTTAAAATTCGGTTACTTTTTTCAAATACGTGAACCTTTTTAAAATTTGTGTACTTTTTTAAAATCTGCGTAGTTTTTCCAAGTTCATGTACTTTTTTAATTATGCGTATTTTTTTAAAGTTCATCTAGTTTTTTTACGTTCATTTCTTAAATTGATGTACCTTTTCATATTCGAGTACATTTTCTTGGAAAGAGTTCATGAATTTGAAAAGTTTATGCGAACCGGAAAAAAGTACGGGGATATGGACTTTTTTTACGCAAAAATATGTGGATTTCAAAAATTATTTCAGCTTGAAACAAGTACGTGAATTTCAAACAAAGTTCATGGATTATCATAAAAGAAACACATATTATAAAAGTATGCAAATTTCAAAATAGTTCGCTGATTTGAAAAAAAGTATGTTTATTTTTGAAAAAATACGCGAGCTTGATAAAATTACGTAGAGCTGAAAAGTGTATGTGAATTTCAAAAAGTTCACGGACATAAAAAAATTACACAAATATGAGTGAGCACCAGTCAAAACCGGGGTGAGTCAGCACCAAAACCGGTCAAAACCAAGTCCAGGGACGAACCTTGTTCGGTTTCGATAGTTGGGGGTGCAAATTGTCCGGTTTTGAAGATGAGGGACCAAATCTAGACTTCACCAAGAGTTGAGGGACGGAAAGTATACTTTTCTCGGCCACGCTACGCCGGATGCTTAAATTAGACCTCCCAAATGCAAAGGTGTTTAGAAAATCTTCAACAGGCGCGCCAAACTAGCGCCGCACCGCAAAATCTCTCGTTTTAGCGCGCGCGCAACTGGAATAGTTGCTCCAGCGGGCGCGCAAAAACAGCGCGCGCGGTATACGTAGTCCAGCGCGCGGGCTGAAACACAATCGCGCGCCGCATATTTGCTGCGCCGGCTTCCGCGCGCTGGACTCTCGCGCGCTCGCTCGCACCTCCCACCCCCCATTCATACGTGTCGTGCGCGCTGCATTTTTACGCGCTGCTGGAGCGGGGCGCGCGCTGCATTTTAACGCGGCTGCTGGAGTCAGCGCTGCGCGCCGCGCCAAACCAGGCGATGGGCGCGCGCTATAATTGTTTTTTGCGCGCGGCGCGTTCGGCCCCTGTTGGAGATGCTCTTAGATGAGGTGCTAAGCATATTAAATATTTTAGCAATTCAAATCCACAATGCAAAGGTGGTAAGCTTTTGGGTGCTAAGCTTTGTGTATTTAATTCGTTGTAGACTCAGAATTGTGCTTCCACCTAGGTATACGTGTTTAGCATCGTTTCTTCCTGGGTTATCATACTACTCTCTCTCTCTTCTTAACTA
This sequence comes from Triticum urartu, assembly GCF_003073215.2. Lineage (NCBI taxonomy): Eukaryota > Viridiplantae > Streptophyta > Magnoliopsida > Poales > Poaceae > Triticum > Triticum urartu. Next base: position 178,768,323 of record NC_053023.1, read on the forward strand.
GCGTACCACATCATATTTTTTACTTTTTCTTTTTTTTTAGAAAAGGAGGACGACCCCCGGCCTCTGCATCTGGGCGATGCATACGGCTATTTTATTAATTATTGACACAAGACCGTACAGAGTCATACAATAATAAGTCTAAAGCCACCAAAACAAGCAACAACTGTCGCTATCCCTATGCAGTTGATGTAGGGGCGCTGAAAGTCTGGGCCTAATACCAAACAGACCACGCAGCCAAACCTAAACATCTAAAGACTTGAGGTCCCACCCAGGACGCCTGCCTGGGATGGGCACCCACCAGTCCGGCGTGCTTCTCAACCAGGACCCCTGCCGGGTATGAGGCCGCCGCAGCCGCCTGCCACCAATCCATCTTCAGAGTTGTACTGTTGCACCGACCTTGCCAGGCCTATCCGCCATCAACGCCACCATGACGCCAGACAGCTTCCACCTCCTGCACGAGTCCATCTCCGCGCATCAGACGCCGAGTCTCCACAGCGCCACGCCGCCAAGATCCGCCATCATTAATGTGCAGGATGAAGCACCGCTCCACCAAAGTCACCGTCCTCTAGTCCCTCGAGCCCGTGTGCACCTCCAAGATTGACGCCCCCAGGGGGGAAACGACACCAGAGAGCCGTTGTCATCCGATCTACTGATCTAGGGTTTCCCCCGGAGGTAGCAGAGAGTGGCCTTGAACTTCTCCACGACGATGCCTTCAGGAAACCAATAGCATGTTTTCACCCGGATTTGATCGAAGACCTCCATCCCTCGTGCACGGTCGCCAAACCGCCGGGCACGCACCACCGGAACCACGAGCCGTCGGCCGACCCCAAAGCGTTGCCGAACGCGGCCCGCGTCGCCGCGAGGTCAGCTTTGGCTGGGGCGCCGGCAGCCATCCCCGACCCCCGGCCCATCCCACCACCTCCCCCCGGAGCTGAAGAAGAGGAGGGGAAGGCCGAGGCCGCCACTGCTGCGCCGACCCCTCCGCCAGCCACGGCGGAGGAAGCCGCCCGCAGCCCGCACCGCCCGCAGCCCGCCCCAACCGGATCTGGATCGAGCCGCCGCCGTCACCACACCAGCCGAGCACCACCGAGGGGCAGCCCATCACGCCACCCGCACACCCGCGCGCCATCCTGCGCCGATGAGGGGCCGCGCCGCGGCGCCCCGCGAGAACGCCGTGACCAAATCCAGGTCGGCCGGCCCGTGCCAGCCCTCCCGAACGAGGCGACGAAGACGCCCCGCCGCCGCCGCCGCCGGCCGGGCTTCGCCCGGGCGCGCCCTCTGGCGGCGGCGGGAGGAGGAGGAGGAGGAGAAGAGAGGTGGAGAGGCGGCCGGCGGCTAGGGTTCTTCCCCTGCCGCCCGCGGGAGCGCCAGAGGAGGAGACGTAATTGGGGTGGGAACTATCCCTTCCGTAGTTGGCAATCTTAACACCTGTATAAGGTGGAGCATTAGGAGAGGCCTAGGACCTCGCGCAACTAAAAGGATCACCGCTGCTGCTATACGTACGACAATGCATGCATGAATTCTGTCCAACGGAGCAGATGAAACCGTATGTCAGCTGGACTTCAGTCCAGCGACGGCTGGATGTTGCATCGTACCAAATCGGACAAGCCATAGTCGTACGTGTAGTAGTTTCGAAGGATCACGGATGGCATTCGTATGCCACGCATGCCCATTTCAGAAAGCAAACAGCCAGCAGCCCATTAGTTAATTGAACGGTTCCATATTGGCCATTCACGTAGGCCTGAGCTAGCTCTAATCAACGTGCTGGTAACTTGCCTCCAGATCTAGTAGCATCTTCGGTAGCTAGATATGCTGTGACGCATGCCAAGGAAAAGTTAGGTCTGGAGGGTACCGAGAACGGTGATCATCGATATGATTAGTCTTGACTTGATTTGCAGGTCCGTCACGCACACCATACTCATGGAGACACGACGTGTTCGCTTTGGGGAAGCAACAAGTGCCGAGCGGCCAGGGCCAGGCCGGGGCCGCGACGTCGCACAGTTGGGGAACCGTCGCTGTCCCGGAGATCCCCCGGGTCCAAAATGTAGGCCGCCGTACGGCCGCCTAATTACACTCTGATGATAGTAGTATACATGTTGTTAACGAATTACTTCTTGCGGAGGCACTACTGATTAGTAGAACAGTAGTTAACTTGCTTGCTTGTAGAAGAAGGTCAAAATAGTCTCCGTCTATGGCCTGCACTGTTGCTGTTACTTATGTGCGTGTTTAATTGGTCCACGTACGAAAGGTGCTCCTCTTTTCCCCGGAGATCAATAATTTTAGATTGGTCTACGTAGTATTGTTTTTGGTCTTCTTAACTGCGTGATTACGGACTTGCGGTTTACCACACGCCAAACCATGGTCACACCTGTACTACACACTAGTGCATGCGCCGAACGCTAATCTGTTGCGGTGCCACCTTAACCTACTTCTACGCGCGTGCGTGTGCTACGCTAATTACTTAGCTAACCGCGCTTACCTTGCAGGTGCCACCTTAGCCTATACTTAAAACGGAATTGTTTTTTTTTAACATCAGTACAGACACAAGCGCTCATATATACGCGCATACACTCACCCCTATGAATGCACATACGCACACCCTACCCCTATGAGCACCTTCAAAAGACTGAGCCGGCATATCATCTAGGAATAAATGCGAGCACCAGAATTTGAACCCTGGTAGGCTGGGGATATCACAGTCTCTGTAACCATCCAACCACAAATTGGTTCGCCGGAATTGCTAGTTAAAAATGCCTATTGTATGTCACCTAGATCTTCATCGTTCAGAGAGTAGCAACAAGTACATACTGATCATAATAATCATAAGTGTTACGGTAGAAGTACGTGGCCATGCTAGTGCGCGTGCGTACGTATACGTACGTGTGGTGCGAACAAGACACGTGTTAGCTGGGAGCGAGCCACGCCGCACCCTGGGTGGGTGGACGGGATCAAAATATACACGGTTGGATACGGCGAACGATCTTCCCCCCATGCTCCTTGTCATGGCGTGTGGTCGCGGACAGACAGGCAGGCAGCCTAAATTTGCAGGCTCCAGATCGAGGAGACTTTGCAGGAGCAAGAGAGACAAACCAAATGGACCACTCCACCGTATATATATACACACGTTAACTTCACCTACAAATTTGACATACGCATGAGCCAGCACGAGTGCACGAGCATGGGCACGCCAATCAATCAACCGGCCGGCTTGAGGCAATTCGGCCGGAGCATGGTACTCCCTCCGTCTAGGAGTAGTGGACTCGTTTTTGACGTGCAAGTCGTGACCTGGCCGCACCGCATCAACAGCCCTCGTGCATGCGTGCACGGGTGGAGCAGAGACGCAGCAGTGCGGTACGTATACGTGCGCCCATGCCGCGCCGATCCCGCACGTTGTAGTTCGCGCGCTGCGTTTTCTTTCGCGTCTCCCGTCATCGTGTGCCGAGACGGGCGTTAAAAAGTGCACGCCGCGCCGGACACATATGCTACTGCGGGCGCAGTGGGCGGGCAGCCGAACAGGTGCCGTACGACGGCACTCACGCGTGCGTACGTGCTTCTTGAAGCGAGCGTCGGAGGTGGCAGCGCAAATGCGCACGAGCTGCCGTGCGCTGTGACCGCTACCGTGTCAACCTGTGCGTCGAGTCATCACGTCTGGGTAGTAGATTAGCTTAGTAATCGAGTTGTTGGATTAACTAACCCGAGTAGTGATGTGGGGTCAAAAAGAAAATGGAGCGGTAGTAGTAATAGAATTTGGATGTAGATTAAGTAAATATTTACTGTCAGAATCATCGTGGGTAGAGTAGTAGTAGTTCGTCTTGTACTATAATTTACATGCTGGAATTTTGTCTATTTTAGGCCTAGCCCAATAGAAGTTTTAAAAATTCATAATAAATCCTAGAGGCCCACACAGCCCATTCATGCAAGGCAAGAGGTGGAACTAAAGTTTAGTTCCACATTGCTAGTTTAGAGGGAGTTGGACCTCTTTATAAGGGACGTTATTTCCCCACTTGTATGAGCATGAGAATAAGAGGGACATCCACGCGCGCTCCTCCTCCGCCATCACGACGCGACACGACGCCGGTTGCGGAAATGAGTCCTCTTGCAGTTCTTTGGTCTAGTGTGTGTCCTACATATGTTAGGTTCAACGCCATTTATGCAACCTGTTCTACTAACTGCTTTAGACATGTTTGGTTGCAGTCCATATATGAAGATGTTATTTACCTTCTCTCTGTCAGATCGCATGACTACTTTTATCCATGTTATATTAGTCATGCTTTATCTAATATTTCTATTAATAAAATCATTTGGTAAATTGCTCATATTTTCAACAATCCAAAAATCTTATTATAGGCAATTTACCCTAAGTGGTTTTGCTGCTTCCATGAGACCTCCTATGTTTGAGGGTATCCACTATAAGAGGTGGCGCATGAGAGCAGTCTTATGGTTTCAAACCATGAGTTGCTATGACGCCACGCTTGACAAGCCTGAAGGGGATCTTGATGCCCAACAGGAACAAGCTTTTCAGAAAATGAATACTCTATTTAAGGCTGCTCTCTTGAGTGTTCTTGGTGAGAACATAGTTGATGCTTATGCGTCAATTGATAATGGAAAAGATATGTGGGACGCACTCGAGGCCAAGTTTGGAGTCTCGGATGCAGGCACTGAGCTGTACATCATGGAGCAATTCTATGATTACAGGATAACTGAAGAGCGCTCCGTGGTTGAGCAAGCTCATGAGATACAGTTATTTGCTAGAGAACTTGAGCACTTCAATTGTATACTACCGGACAAGTTTGTTGCTGGGGGTATCATCACTAAGCTTCCTCCTTTGTGGAGGAACTTTACTACCTTACTGAAGCATAAGAGGCAGGAGTTTTCCGTTCCGGATCTCATTGGCACTTGATGTGGAAGAAAAGGCGAGAGCAAATGACACATGTGCTCGAGGTATTAAGGGATGATCTAGTGCCAATCTGGTACAGAAGAAAAACTTCCAGCCCCACAAGTTCAAGAAAAAAGGGCAAATTTGATGGTAAAGCAAAGTTTGATGGAAAGAACAAGGTTGTGCAACACACGAACTTTAAGAAGAAGAATGACAAGAAGAAAGGTGTTTGTCATGTGTGTGGGGATCCTGATCATTGGGCTCCTAGTTGCCCTAATCGTTATGACAAGCGTCATCCTGGGAAAGGCGACAAGACTGCTAATGTTGTCATTGGAGACATTGACATGAAGGATGCTGGGTATGGTATATTTCCCACTATTCTTTCAGTATGTCATTCTCCTGATTGGTTGATTGACATGGGTGCCAATGTGCATGTATGCGGTGATATTTCCATGTTTTCATCTTATCAGACTGCAGGGACTTCAACCGTGTTGATGGGAAACGGTTCAAGTGCCTTTGTTCGTGGTGTTGGCATGGTCGATTTGAAGTTTACTTCGGGGAAGATCATGCGGCTGAAGAACGTGCATTATGTCCCATCCGTCAATAAAAATCTTGTTAGCGGATCTCTTCTGTGTAGAGATGACTATAAGCTTGTCTTTGAGTTGAATAAATTTATAATATCCAAGTATGGAACCTTTGTTGGTAAAGACTATGAGTAGGAGGCCTGTTTCGTTTATCCTTATCAGACGTTTGTAATAAAGTTGTTAATCATGTTTGCAACAATAGTGAATCAAATGTGTGGCATTCATGTCTTTGTCATGTTAACTTCGGTTGCATGTCGCGACTAGCGAAGTTGAACTTAATCCCTAGTTTCACCAATGTCAAGGGATCTAAGTATCAAGTTTGTGTGCAAGCTAAGCAACCTCGTAAGTCTCACACGACTGCGGAAACGAGAAATCTTGCATCACTAGAGCTCATACATTCAGATCTATGTGAAATGAATGGTGTTTTAACAAAAGGTAGAAAGAAATATTTCATGACGTTAATTGACAACTCCACTAGATACTGCCGTGTGTATCTTCTGAAATCTAAGGATGAGCTTTGAACTTTTTCAAGATCTATAAAGCTGAAGTGAAAAACCAACTTGATCGGAAAATCAAGAGGCTTAGGTCCGACCGTGGTGGAGAGTATTTTTCAATGAATTTGATACTTTTTGTGCGAAAAATGGTATAATCCATGAGAGAATGCCTCCTTACTCACCTCAGTCAAATGGGGTGGCCGAAAGAAAGAACCGTACTCTAACCGATTTGGTTAACACCAAGTTAGACACATCGGGTCTCTCCAAGGCATGATGGGGGGAGGCGATATTGACAGCATGTCATGTCCTAAACCGAGTCCCCACAAAGAACAAAGAGATAACTCCATTCGAGGAATGGGAGAAGAAAAGGTTAAAGCTCTCTTATTTACGAACCTGGGGTTGTTTGGTGAAAGTCAATGTGCCAATTTCAAAGAAGCGCAAGCTTAGACCAAAGACCGTGGATTGTGTTTTCCTGGGATATGCTTTTCATAGCATTGGTTATAGATTCTTGGTTGTAAAATCTGAGGTACCTGACATGCATGTCGGTACGATCCTGGAGTCGAATGATGCGACTTTTTTTGAAGATATCTTTCCCATGAAGGATATGGCTACCTCATCTAATCAGGAGATGCCTAGTTCATCGAATCAGGAACCAGTTTCAATTACTGAACCTGCCATTTCGATGGAACACTTTGAAAATCATGTGGAGGAGAACAATGAAGTTCCTACTAGGAGCAAGAGACAGAGGACTGCAAAGTCCTTTGGTGATGATTTTCTTGTGTATCTCATAGAAGACACTCCCAGTTCTATTTCAGAGGACTATGCAACTGAAGATGCTGACTACTGGAAGGAAGTGGTTCGTAGCAAGATGGATTCCATCTTGGCGAATGAAACTTGGGAGATAAATGATCGTACTTATGGGTGCAAACCTATGGGATGCAAATGGGTATTCAAGAAAAAGCTTAGGCCTGATGGTACTATTGAAAAGTACAATGCTCGGCTCGTGGCTAAGGGTTATACTCAAAAGGAAGGTGAAGACTTCTTTGATACTTACTCACATGTAGCTCGAGTGACCATTATTTGAGTTCTACTTTCACTAGCTGCCTCACATGGTCTTATCGTTCATCAAATGGATATTAAGACTACTTTACTAAATGGAAAGTTGGACGAGGAAATTTATATGGAACAACTAGATGAGTTTATACTAGATGGCCAGGAAGGAAAAGTATGCAAGCACCTAAACAGTGGCATGAGAAGTTCGAAAAAACTTTAACAGCTGCAGGCTTTGTTGTAACTGAAACTGACAAATGTGTGTATTATCTCCATGGTGGGGGCGAGGGAGTTATCCTTTGCTTGTATGTTGATGACATACTGATTTTTGGAACAAATCTGAATTTTATTAAGGAGGTCATGAATTTCCTGTCTCGCTGTTTTGAGATGAAGGATTTAGGAGTGGCTGATGTCATTCTGAACATCAAATTGTTGAGAGACGATGATGGTGGGGTTACATTGCTTCAATCTCACTATGTGAAAAAGATCTTGAGTCGCTTTGGCTATAGTGACTGCAAGCCCTCTCCAACACCATATGATGCGAGTGTGTTACTTCGAAAGAATCGAAGAATTGCTAGAGATCAATTGAAATATTCTCAGATTATTGGCTCGCTTATGTACTTAGCCAGTGCTACAAGACCTGACATCTCTTTTGCTGTTAGCAAACTGAGTAGGTTTGTCTCAAAACCAGGAGATGCGCATTGGAATACTCTAAAGAGAGTTTTGCGTTATTTGAATGGCGCTGCGAATTATGGAATTCACTATACCGGGCATCCAAAGATGCTTGAAGGGTCTAGTGACTCAAACTAAATCTCAGATGCTGATGAGATAAAGGCCATGAGCGGTTATGTATTCACTCATGGAGGTGGCGCTGTTTCTTGGAAGTCTTGCAAGCAGACTATCTTAACGAGGTCAACAATGGAAGCAGAACTCACAGCACTAGATACAGCTACGGTCGAAGCAGATTGGCTTCTTCAGCTCTTGAATGACTTGCAGTTGTTGAGAAACCTGTACCGGGTATTCTTATGAACTGCGACAATCAAACTATAATCACAAAAGTGAGCAGCTTAAAGGATAACATGAAATCATCAAGACACATTCAGAGAAGGTTAAAGTCTGTCGGGAAAATGAGAAACTCCGTAGTTATTGCATTGGATTATATCCAAACGTCTAAAAATCTGACAGATCCTTTTGCTAAGAATTTATCACATAATGTAATAGATAATGCATCGAGGAGATGGGTATGAGACCCACAGTATGAGTTGTTCACAATGATAACCTATTCTTTGTGATCAGAGATCCCGTGAATTAGACGTGGAAGAAAAGTTGTTGATCAACTGAGAGGAGAGTATCCTTACTATTAACAATACCACTCCATGAAGATGCAATACTCTTCTAATCTGCATGGCAGGTTGATGTATATCTTAATGTGTTCTAAGTGGCTCATTTAAGCATAGATGTTGTCCTGCAAAACATCTTTTGAATAACAAACCTATATGAATCTGATTGTCAAACATCGCAATCTATAAGAGTAGGGTTCTCTCTAGTAAACTCATGAAAAGTCACAGAGTATGACGATAAGCTCCACCCGCGGGGAAGACCCACGCTAGCCTAGTATCGGTCAAGGCTTTATGTGAAGTTAGATTCACAGAAAACTTGCAGTTCAAGGCCCAGTTCACTGTTCAAGTTTCTTACTAGTGTAGTATAGAGTTCTAGATGGAAGTTCAACTTAACAGTCTTCACTGCAGTATCGATATATAAAACAGTGTTTTGGAACCAAAAGAAAATTTTGTGTGCCTTTGGAATTTGGTAGAGGATTGCTGGAATTTTGTCTATTTTGGGCCTAGCCTAATAGCAGTTTTAGAAATTTCTAATAAATTCTAGAGGCCCACACAACCCATTCGTGCAAGGCAAGAGGTGGAACTAAAGTTTAGTCGCACATTGCTAGTTTAGAGGGAGTTGGACCTCTTTATAAGGGAGGTTCTTTCCCCACTTGTATGAGCATGAGAACAAGAGGGACATCCACGCCCGCCACGCCACGCCACGCCTCGTCACGACGCGACGCGACGCGACGCGGGTTGCGGGAATGAGCCGAGCCGATGTCTAAATTTTTGCCATGCACGACGGGTATGCGAAAGGTTACGCGGAAGCTGAAATGTTTTTCTGTAGTGGACACTGAATCCGAACGGCTCGCGCTTTTTGGCTAAAGTCTGTTCGCTTCGTCTCCCTCTATTGCTTCACCTCCCGTCGCAGCCTGTTCGCTTCCTTCTCCTGTGCCTATATAAGAGAGGTCGCTCCTCTCCAGAGTGGCACACCAGAAGCTCCTCTTCCTCTCGTCACAAAGTTCCGAGCACTGCGCTGTTTCTACGTTCTTCTCCATCCCGGCTTGCGGTGTGCACCGCAGGTCGGCACAGTAGGCCTCCGGAACCGCATCTTTTGAGTTCTGTACCGAAGAAGGGTGATAAGATTTTTGGGGAGCACTCAACGCGACTACTGACTTCTTCGTCAAGGACGCCCCGGACTCCGACGACTTCTTCCCCAACGTCGACAACCTTCTCGACGACATGGCTAGTGAGGACACCGACCCCAAGTCCAGTGCTACTTCTGCTGCTGTCCCGTACGTGTTCTTGCTCTTTCTGTTAGAGGTCCTCTCGCAGTTCTTTGCTCTAGTGTTTGTCCTACATATGTTAGGTTCTACGCCATTTATGCAACCTGTTTCTACTATCTGCTTTAGACATATTTGGTTGCAGTTCATATATGAAGATGTTATTTACCTTCTTTCTGTCAGATCGCATGACTACTTTTATCCATGTTATATTAGTCATGCTTTATCTAATCGAGAATGCTAAATTCCTGCCGACTGGCAGTTTGCAATAGATCCAAACGATTCGTTCACCGTTGGATCTGCATCGAACGCCCCACGCAAGTTCCACCTCGCACCTTTTTTTTCGGCCATCATTCCCGCGAGGCAGTTTCCTATTTTTTCGGCCATCATTCCCGCAAAAAGTTGGGGAGCTTGGAGTCGAACCTTGTACCCCTATAGGCTAGTTATGAACTCAATAACCACTTGGGCTGGCTCGGCTTTGATGACAAATCTAGCTTTCTTATCTTTTGTACCTTCACATATCCAGCCAAAAAATAACAAAGAAAGGAACGCTTGTGTAAATAGCATGGTGCATAGGATTTGTAGTCCCTACCTAACTAAGTCGATGTCCATTAACCATCTCAAACTAAGTAGATTTTTTGTGTGAACTAAGCTCATTTTGTCTTCGGATTGAAAAAAATTATGGATCCGACAAACAAATATTAAAAACAAAACCCCGGTAAATTCTATGTAAATAGCATATACACCATGCACATGGTATTTTACACAAAAACACCACGGTAACTTTGATCGAGCAAAAAAGTTTTTAAAAATATACAAAAAATACCCCTCGATAGCGTCTGCGTAAATAACATGATAAAATAAACAATTTTGACCTGATAACTTATGTACAACACCATGATAACATTGACCCAAGGAAAAATTGTTGAAAACATCCTATGATAACTGCTATGTAAATAGCATGGTACCCCATGTCACCTCGAGAAAGCTATTTTCCAGTCGACTGGAAATTCGCTAACAGATCCGAACGATTTGGTATCCGTCCGATCGGCATCTCACGGTCACGATCGAGCGAGTAAACTACTCCTTCAACACGTCCCAGGTTGATGAAATATACACCCGTTAACTTTTTTGTGAATATCATGGTAACTCACACATTGCACACATGATAACTTATGTATCCCGGTGCTGATAGCTTTAGCATGGGATGTGTGTGTGGAGGCCGGGGGGAGGAGGGGGGTTGATTAAATATACCACTGTTAACTTTTGTGTTAATAGCATGATAACTCACCCATCACACACCTGATAACTTATGTAACACCGGTCCTGATAACTTTGGCATGGGGTGTGTGTGTATGGGGGGTGATGAAATATCCCCCTGGTAACTTTTATGTGAATAACATGGTAACACTCATATCGCAGACCTGATAACTTGTGTACCTCGGTCCTGATAACTTTGGCATGGGGGAGGGGTTGATGAAATATCCCCTCGGTAACTTTTGTGTGAATAGCATGGTAACTCACACCTCGCAGATCTGATAACTTAGGTACAAACACTGAAGTAAATTTAGACCTGAAAAGAAGTTGAAACATACCCCGGTTACTTCTATGCAAATAGCTTGGTAATATATGCATCGCGGACCTGATAAATTAGGTACAAATACCACGGTAACTTTGACCCCGGAGAAAGAAGTCTTTGAAAACACACTCGGTCACTTCTACATAAATAACATGGTAATATACATATAATATAACTGATAATTTTCTGGTAACTTTTGATCAAAACATGACAACATGAGATCTAATTTCAAAGTTCTCGTCGCGATGGAATTTTTTTGTGAAACAATTTTTCAATAAAAATGATAGTTTGAGTTATAAAATATTTTACAGTTTCAAAAAAGCAAGAATCTACAATGACATCTACTTTCCTGTGCTCTAGTGCATTTGCATTTGGAGGGATTGTTGGAGGAGCCATTTTTATGCCTCGGTAATTTCTATGTAAACAGGATGATAAGTGACGTACCACAGAGGTGATAAGTTATTTAGCCTAAGTTTGATAACTTTTGACACAAAAAAAAAGTCGTCGAAACATACCAACATGAGATCTTGTTTCGAAGGTCTCGTCGTGATGAATATTTTATGTGAAAATAGTTTTTCAATCGGAGCGGCGGTTTGAGCTACAAAACATTTTGAATTTGAAGATTGAGAGAATATTTGATGATGTCAGCAATTTTGTTCTATATGCATGGTTGCATGAGATTGACTATTACAAATATGTGAGTAGCTCAATGTGATTACATTACATGCATGCATGCATACTATTGAGTTGATGGTGTCGTTCGGATCTGTTGCTAAACTCCCGTACATGTGAAAGTTAGCACAGTCCTTATCTAATATTTTTATTAATAAAATTATTTGATAAATTGCTCATATTTCCAACACTATACTGATAGCACGTCATGAGTCGCTCAAAGACATGGAGCTCAGGTCGATGTGTGTGAGGACTGAGGAAGAGGCTGGAACCTGCGCACGGGGAAAGAGGAGAGAAGATAGACACGAGACAAGAGGGAGCGAGCGACGGCAGCTGCCGCCGATGAGCACGCGGTGCGGTGGCGGTGGCGTCCGTGATGTCAGCTGAGCTGGACCGTTTGCGCGAGGGGAAGCGGATGCCACCAGGGCAACCGTCGCGGTTCGGCGCGAGGGGCCAGCAGCGGTACGTGGCTGGGAGAGCCCCGGGCCGACTACCGAGCGGGCCCGCGCGTCCGCGTCCAACGGCTATTTTCCCGACCGTTTGAAGATGGAAGCCCCTCTCTCTCAACAGCCATCATCATGTACAATCTCCGATCACTTCCGCCTTTACGATCTCCATCCAGCCTGTAATGTATCAATGAACCCACATGATGGCACGATTCTGTGCTGTTTACGCGAGCACAAAGACATGTCACGATGACACCATATCTAAACTGTTACTCGTACATCTGCAGTAACAGAGTCGATTAAGATAACTCCATGAGAATTCTTTATCAGCAGGTGAACAACAAACAGTTGGATTAAGCATAAGCACAGTAGTGGTACTGTGGTAGTAATTAGGAGTAATCGTGAAAGGTCGACGTCCACTAGTATGGTCTCCACCGGCCAAAGACCCCGCGGTCACACGGGCCACACTACTCATGATGGTCTAGACGTTTCCGTTCCGTGCAACGGAAAAACGTGCGGCAGGCCTCCCCCGTGCATCCCCCGCCGTCCAAAGCCCCCATCCGACGGCCCGCGTCTCACCGTCACCCCCCCGACGCGGCCCGCGCGTACGGATATCCGGGGAGCTCAAAGCCGCTCCGCTATAAATTGCCGCCCGTCCCGGTGCGCCCACCTCCCCGCTTGCTCGCTTCGCTTCCATTCATTTCGCGCACAAACGCACCGCACGCGCACGCACGGTCACGGTGAGTGGGGGAGAAGGAAGGAGAACGGTCGAGAGGATTTTGGTGGCGGCTGCGAGGAGGCGATGGGGTGCGCGCGGACGGTGAAGGCCGGGGCGGCGGCCGCGGCGGCCGTGCTGGTGGCCGCCGGGGTGAGGATGGTGGGGCCGGCGGCGGCGGGGTTCGTGGCGGAGGAGATCCCGCGCGCGCAGGCCGCGGCGGCCACCTGGCTCACGCCGCCCTACCTGTACCTCGTCATCAACGCCATCATCATCTCCATCGCCGCGTCCTCCAAGTTCCAGACCAGCCGCGCGTCGGGCTCCCACGCCGCTGTGGGGACGGAGCCGGTTCCAGTGCCTTCCCCGGGATTGGCCATGCCGATGGAGGTGAGTGCACCTGCAGTCACCATGGCGATGACGGTGCCCGTTCCGGAGCCGCGTGTTCCGGAGGCCGTGCCGATGGTCAAGACGCCCCCTGCGCCGGTGCCGGCGCCGGAGATGGAGGAGGAGGGGGACTTCCTGATTTCAAGATCTGCATGGACGCCGCAGCGGAGGGTCACGGAGACGGAGGTCGAGGTGGCGCCGTTCGCGGACCTGACGAACAAGAGGGAGAAGCCGCTGTCGTCTGCGCGGTTCGGCCGTAAGGCGGCCAAGCCCAGCCCAGAAGGTAACAACACCGCCTAATACTCTGGGCAATTCGCCGAGCAATTTAATTCCTCGACTATTCTGGCCTGCAAAGACCAGACTTTTGCCGAATCTTGAACGCTTTTGTGGAATTCCATAGCAACAAAAGAAATTTTGTGTTGATGTCGATTGTGCATGTCGTCGCAGGCAGCAGGGCGCTGCGGGTGTCGCGGCCGCGGAGGGAGGACACTCTGGAGAGCACGTGGAAGGCCATCACGGAGGGGCGGGCGCCGCCGCTGGCGCGACACCTCAAGAAGTCGGACACCTTCGACACCCGCCCGGGCCGCCGTCCGTCCGGCGGCGGCGAGGAGGCGGCGCCCCCCGCGGCGACGATGCGCAAGGCGGAGACGTTCAACGACCCCGCCGCGGCCGTGGCCGGCGCAGGCGAGAGGAAGGTTCGGCGCGAGCCGTCGCTGGGGCAGGACGAGCTGAACCGGCGTGTGGAGGCCTTCATCAACAAGTTCAACATGGAGATGCGGCTGCAGCGGCAGGAGTCGCTGAAGCACTACAGCGAGATGGTCGGCAGCGGCGGCGGCCGTTACTGAACAGAGTTCTCCCATGAACTGAACTCGGGATGGGAGCATCAAAGCAAGTTACTTCTTTTTTTGTTGGGTGTGCCGCTCGTTTTTGGCTCTGGTTTCCGTTTCTCCTCTGTAAGAAATGGTTCTGTCAATAACTCCTAGTAGTAGTAAGAAGGTGATAGCGATAGTAGTTTTGCACAAGGGACTCAAGTTGATAGGGGGATGATGCAGATTAGTGAGGGCCTGGAGACCCCAATTTCATTTGGGAGCCGGGCATGTGTATTAAAAGTCTTTTGCTTACTAAGCTGTTTCATGGCATCTCGGTGGCTCCTTTGCTCGATCTGTGGTTTTCGTTGTTTGGGTTCACATCAGCGTAAGCACATGACAGGGTCTGTTTACCTGAAGCTGTCGATTTGTTCAGACAGCAGGGATCAGACAACAAGTAGCCAGGTTTGAGAGGAAACAACGCTCAACTTTGGATGATCTAGGATATGCTTCTTTTGTGAGTAGGAACAACTGAGCACACAACATCTACAGCTGGACTTGCCAAATCTGGCACCGTGCATCCTATACGACTGCGGGGTTCGTCCGCGGTATGTGTCCACATCCCCGGGCAAAATCGATAGGAAAACAAGGGACGGACTCTAAATTGATAAACTGGTAGCAAAAAGTCATAGTTCACGCAGTTCAAACTGTGTGGCAAATTCTAGCTAGATACTACGAGCTAGATATGGGAGGGCGAAGCTTCACCACTTCCTTGCCAGCCCTTCACCCTTTCGATTGCCGGCACTGTTGCAGGCATCCACGGCAGGAGGTGGGTCGATATTGGAGCGTGGGAGTCGGACCTGTCGGAGGAGGAGAAATCGAAGATGACGATGTAGCCCTTCAAGCGCCGGACAATGCGGTCTTGTTTGCGCTTGAGCTTGGCCACGCTCGCTGCCTCCGCCGCCTCCCGCTCGGACTGCTCAATGCCGAGTCGGAGCTGCTTGGCATTGATCCTCAGGAGTCGTCGGGCATCTGTCTTCGCCGTTATATGTGACCGACGGTACATCCACTGGAAGAGACATTCATCCTCGTTGGGCATCGCCGGCATCACACAGTGGCGGCAAGAGAACTGCACAGCCGGGTCCGACGCGGCCCCCATCTCCCTTGCCCTCTGCCTCTCATGGCGGGCGGCGGTAGAACCCACTGTTGTCTGCCCGGAGCAACGACCGGAGGTGGAGGAGACCGTCGGACGGACGGGGCCGATTGAGCCGCCCTCGCAGATCCTCGCGCAGGGTAGGAAGGGCCGACCCTGGCATCGGCGCTGCAGCTCCAAGCGACAGGCGGCGTCGCACCTGAGCAGGAGCTGCTGCCTGTATCCACCCGTGAGCGCTCTAGTGCGATGCGGAGTGCCATCTTGTCCTCATCTCTAGAGCTATCGCAGGACTGGCTGCCGGTGCTGGACACGGTCCCTGGCGGGATTTGACGGATTGGAGAAAGGGGAGCAGAGCAGAGCGGAATGAACTAAGGCCAGGGTTTGCTCCTGAGGGGGATTTTGTGGGGTCGTGGTGGGCCAAAGGTACACCGCGCGATGTGGCGGACGTGCCCAGGCCGCCTCATATCCGCCCTAGATTTGCGCCGGATATGAGGGGCGCCGGTCAGCTCGGACGTTTGATGGTGGTTTGAGGCGTCCGATTGGTTCGCCTTTTTGTGATCACTCAATAACTGATCTGCTCCCCCGCGCATTTGAGACTGATTTGGGGCGCCTGGTTGTTGATGCTCTCATGCCTTATCTAGATCCGGAACTCTAGCTTTATAGTTTTACAACATAATAAGAGACCATTATAATGGTAAAAGGGTAGAGTATAGAAAGTAAATTCATATACGAGATCAGTGGCCATGGAGAAAGCGCAAAGTGGCAAGTCGTCCCCTCACCCATTGGATTGTAGATCAACGTCGACTAGGTCATCCATTGCTTCCGGTACACTACGCTGCTCAATGGTTTAGGTTTAGGTGTTGACTGATGAGTGATATTTCTACACGCATTCACCCTTTGTTTAAACCAAGATATTTCATTAAAATTGAGATATTCGCTTCGATATTGCTACTAATGACTAATGAATGCAAAGGATTCCATAAATCCTCTTTTTGATGTGTTTCCATAGAAAATGTGCTAAAAAGGGAATAAATTGTGTGTGAACATGAAAATGACTGGGAAAGGAGATAAAAGAAATCATCAGGAGGCACGCGAGGAGCCACAGAGCAAAATATGGCGTTCCATGTGACCACGATCACCCGTATGAGCGGTCGTATGGCATGAATTGCGAAGCTCCTTGTCCACCTAAATAACTTTTATAAAGGGGACCATGCCGAAATGTCAGCACAACGTCCGCGAGCAAAGACAAAATAGAGCCATCTTCATCCCCTTCATCAACCCTAGCCGTCGTCATTTCCCATCTCCATAGCCACCATCACCACCATAGTTCATATTCCTCTAGTTCATACTTGTAATCGTGAATCGCACAAGGCATCCATTGTAAGACATGATACGTCTCCAACGTATCTACTTTTTCTAACGCTTTTCCTCTTGTTTTGGACTCTAATTTGCATGATTTGAATGAAACTAACCCCGGACTGACGCTGTTTTCAGCAGAACTACCATGGTGTTGTTTTTGTGCAGAAATAAAAGTTCTCGGAATAGAACGAAACTTTGCGAGGAATTTTTATATAATATATAAGTATTTCTGGAGCCAAGACCTACCGAAGGGGGGCACCTGGGTGGGCACTGTTGGGAAACGCGATAATTTCAAAAAAATTCCTACGCACACGCAAGATCTATCATGGTGATGCATAGCAACGAGAGGGAAGAGTGTTGTCCACGTACCCTCGTAGATCGTAAGCGGAAGCATTATGACAACGCGGTTGATGTAGTCGTACGTCTTCACGATCCGACCGATCCTAGTACCGAAAGTACGAGACCTCAGTGATCTACACACGTTCGGCTCGGTGACGTCCCACGAACTCTTGATCCATCTGAGTGTCGAGGGAGAGCTTTGTCAGCACGACGGCGTGATGACGGTGATGATGAAGCTACCGTCGCAGGGCTTCGCCTAAGCACTACGATGATATGACCGAGGTGGATTATGGTGGAGGGGGGCACCGCACACGGCTAAGGGATCAATGATCAACTTGTGTGTTCTAGGGTGCCCCTGCCCCCGTATATAAAGGAGCCAGGTGGGAGGCCGGCCGGCCCTTGGAGACACGCCAAGGAGGGGAGGAGTCCTCCTCTTAGTAGGTGTAGGACTCCCCTTTTCCTAGTCCAACTAGGAGGAGGAAGGGGGAAGGAAGGAGAGGGAGAGAAGAGAAGGAAAGGGGGGCGCCGCCCCCCTTCCCTAGTACAATTCGGACTAGAGGGGAAGGGGTGCGCGACCCTGCCTTGTCCGGCCCTCTCTCTCTCCACTAAGGCCCATGTTGGCCCATTAGTCCCCCGGGGGTTCCGATAACCCCCTGGCACTCCGATAATTATCGTGACCCCCGGAACTAATCCGGTGTCCGAATATAGTCATCCAATATATCAATCTTTATGTCTCGACCATTTCGAGATTCCTCGTCATGTACGTGATCATATCCGGGACTCCGAACTACCTTCGGTACATCAAAACACATAAACTCATAATACCGATCGTCACCGAACGTTAAGCGTGCGGACCCTACGGGTTCGAGAACTATGTAGACATGACCGAGACACGTCTCTGGTCAATAACCAATAGCGGAACCTGGATATTCATACTGGCTCCCACATATTCTACGAAGATCTTTATCGGTCAAACCGCATAACAACATACGTTGTTCCTTTGTCATCGGTATGTTACTTCCCGAGATTCGATCGTCGGTATCTCAATACCTAGTTCAATCTCGTTACCGGCAAGTCTCTTTACTCGTTCCATAATACATCATCCCACAACTAACTCATTAGTCACAATGCTTGCAAGACTTATAGTGATGTGCATTACCGAGAGGGCCCAGAGATACCTCTCCGACAATCGGAGTGACAAATCCTAATCTTGATCTATGCCAACTCAACAAACACCATCAGAGACACCTGTAGAGCATCTTTATAGTCATCCAGTTACGTTGTGGCGTTTGATAGCACACTAAGTGTTCCTCCGGTATTCGGGAGTTGCATGATCTCATAGTCATAGGAACATGTATAAGTTATGGAGAAAGCAATAGCAACAAACTAAACGATCATCGTGCTAAGCTAACGGATGGGTCAAGTCAATCACATCATTCTCTAATGATGTGATCCCGTTAATCAAATGACAACTCATGTCTATGGTTAGGAAACATAACCATCATTGATTCAACGAGCTAGTCAAGTAGAGGCATACTAGTGACATTCTGTTTGTCTATGTATTCACACATGTACTAAGTTTCCGGTTAATACAATTCTAGCATGAATAATAAACATTTATCATGATATAAGGAAATATAAATAACAACTTTATTATTGCCTCTAGGGCATATTTCCTTCAGTCTCCCACTTGCACCAGAGTCAATAATCTGGATTACATTGTGATGACTCTAACACCCATGGAGTCTTGGTGCTGATCATGTTTTGCTCGTGAGAGAGGCTTAGTCAACGGGTCTGCAACATTCAGATCCGTATGTATCTTGCAAATCTCTATGTCTCCCTCCTTGACTTGATCGCGGATGGAATTGAAACGTCTCTTGATGTGCTTGGTTCTCTTGTGAAATCTGGATTCCTTTGCCAAGGCAATTGCACCAGTATTGTCACAAAAGATTTTCATTGGACCCGATGCACTAGGTATGACACCTTGATCGGATATGAACTCCTTCATCCAGACTCCTTCATTTGCTGCTTCCAAAGCAGCTATGTACTTCGCTTCACATGTAGATCCTGCCACGACGCTCTGCTTGGAACTGCACCAACTGACAGCTCCACCATTTAATAAAAATATGTATCCAGTTTGTGACTTAGAGTCATCCGGATCAGTGTCAAAGCTTGCATCGACGTAACTGTTTACGATGAGCTCTTTGTCACCTCCATAAATGAGAAACATATCCTTAGTCCTTTTCAGGTATTTCAGGATGTTCTTGACCGTTGTCCAGTGATCTACTCCTGGATTACTTTGGTACCTCCCTGCCAAACTAATAGCAAGGCACACATCAGGTCTGGTACATAGCATTGCATACATGATAGAACCTATGGTTGAAGCATAGGTGAGGGAGTCCTGGATTAGGGGGTCTCCGGACAGCCGGACTATCTCCATTGGCCGAACTGTTAGACTATGAAGATACAAGATTGAAGACTTCGTCTCGTGTCCGGATGGGACTCTACTTGGCGTGGAAGGCAAGCTAGGCAATACGGATATGGATATCTCCTCCTTTGTAACCGACCTTGTGTAACCCTAACCCTCTCCGGTGTCTATATAAATCGAAGGGTTTTAGTCCGTAGGACAACAATCACAACATACAATCATACCATAGGCTAGCTTCTAGGGTTTAGCCTCTCTGATCTCGTGGTAGATCTACTCTTGTACTACCCATATCATCAATATTAATCAAGCAGGACGTAGGGTTTTACCTCCATCAAGAGGGCCCGAACCTGGGTAAAACATCGTGTCCCCTGCCTCCTGTTACCATCCGGCCTAGACGCACAGTTCGGGACCCCCTACCCGAGATCCGCCGGTTTCGACACCGACATTGGTGCTTTCATTGATAGTTCCTCTGTGTCGTCGCCGTTAGGCTTGATGGCTCCTACTATCATCGATAGCGATGCGGTCCAGGGTGAGACTTTTCTTCCCGGATAGATCTTCGTATTCGGTGGCTTTGCACTGCGGCTAATTCGCTTGGCCTTCTGGAGCAGTTTGAAAGCTACGCCCCTGGCCGTCAGGTCAGATTTGGAAGTTTGAACTACATGGCCGACATCCGCGGAGACTTGATCTTCGACGGATTCGAGCCACAGCCGGGCGCGCCGCACTGTCGCGATGGGTATGACCTAGCTATGCCGTCGAACAGTACCCCAGAGGCCGCGCCCGCATCAGCTCCGACCCTTAGCTCGGAGCCAACTGCGCCAATTGAGGACGGGTGGTTAGACACCGCCTCAGGGGCTGCAGTCTCAATGGCGATCGAGCCAAACACCAGCATAATCCTCTGCGCAGCCCGTGACTCCAAGGTGCCGGACTCTTTTTCTGACTCCGAACCGCCTGCGCCCCTGCCAATCGAATCCGATTGGGTGCCGATCATGGAATTCACCGCCGCGGATATCTTTCAGCACTCGCCCTTCGGCGACATTCTGAATTCACTAAGGTCTCTCTCTTTGTCAGGAGAGCCCTGGCCGGATTATGGCCAATAGGATTGGGATGCGGACGACGAAGAAATTTGACGCCCACCACCACCCACTTAATAGCCACTGTGGACGACTCAACCGACATGCTCGACTTTGACTCCGAAGACATCGACGGTATGGACTACGATGCGGGAGGCGAAGAGGAACCACCGCCCACAGAGCGCTGGATGACCACCTCATCGTATGACGTATACATGGTGGACACACCAAAAGAAGACGACGACGAGGAACGGAAGGACGCACCGAAGGCTTGTTCCCTCGAGAAGCAGTCAAAGCGGCGGTGCAAGCGCCGCCCCAAATCCCGCCTCGGCAGAAATAACGAGCATACAGACCCAGCGTTGGAGCAGGGCGAACCACTGCCGGACCACGGCAATACGGAGAATCAAACCGAACAAACCAATTCTATCAAAGATAATAGTCTGGACGACATAACGCCGGACAGGCACCTGGAGCAGCAGAATGCCCGTCAAAGGCTTGTTGCCACCGCAAGGAGTCTGAAAAAGCAGAAGCAAAGGCTCAAGGCTGCGCATGACACACTCCAAATCAGATGGAGCAAAGTACTCAACACAGCAGCGAAGTACGGCGGCAATCGCCCCACCAAGAGCTACCCAAAGCGGAAGTTGCTACCTGAATTCGATGAGGAGGCCTCAGACCACCCACAACCAAAAATAAAAACGGCCACCTGGCCGGATAGACGACCTCACGGCCAACATAGAGCAGCAAACAACGCCATCCATAAGCCAATACGCGATCCACACGAGGGCTCGCACCAAAAGGACGGCGCAACCAGATCCATCTATGGACCACGCAAGCGCGCCCCAGCATACGATGTAACACAACAAACATCCGAACAACGTGGTACACCCAGATACAGGGGTGCCACACACCCCCTATGTTTCACCGACGAGGTGCTGGACCATGAATTTCCAGAGGGATTCAAACCCGTAAACATAGAGGCATACGACGGAACAACAGACCCTGGGGTCTGGACTGAGGACTATATCCTCCATATCCATATGGCTCGAGGAGATGATCTCCACGCCATCAAGTACTTACCCCTCAAGCTCAAAGGGCCAGCTCGTCACTGGCTTAAAAGCCTCCCCAAAAACTCCATTGGAAGCTAGGAAGAGCTCGAAGACGCTTTTCGGGCAAATTTTCAAGGGACTTATGTCCGACCTCCGGACGTGGACGATTTGAGTCATATAACTCAACAGCCCGGAGAGTCAGCCCGAAAACTTTGGAACAGGTTTCTTACTAAAAAGAACCAAATTGTCGACTGTCCGGACGCCGAAGCCTTGGCAGCTTTTAAGCATAGCGTCCGTGATGAATGGCTTGCCAAACACCTCGACCAAGAAAAGCCGAGAACAATGGCAGCATTAACAAGCCTCATGACCCGCTTTTGCGTGGGTGAGGACAGCTGGCTAGCCAGATGCAGCACCAGCGACCCCAGTACATCTGAAGTTAGAGATGGAAACGGGAAATCACGGCGCAGCAGCAATAACAAATGCCGGAATAAAGAAGACAACATGAAGAGCACGGCAGTAAATGCCGTATTCAAAAGCTCTCGGCCAGGTCAGCAAAAGCCGCCCTCTAAAGGCGCCAGAGACGAACTGTCCAGCCTAAACAAAATTCTAGACCAAATATGTCAGATCCATAGCACCCCTGGTAAACCCGCTAATCATACTCACAGAGAATGTTGGGTCTTCAAGCAGTCCGGCAAGCTTAACGCTGTACACAAGGGGGAGGATGCACCAAGCGAAGACGAGGATGAGCCTCTCAAGCAAGACACTGGGGAACAAAAGAAATTTCCACCAGAAGTCAAAACTGTAAATGTGTTACACGTGATCAAGGGGAGAAATAAAACGGCACTCCCTGGAAAATATGCCGAAGGGCCTATCACCGCGGAGCCCTGCCACTGGTCGTCTCAACCGATCACTTTCGCCCATCGTGATTACTCAGCAAGTATCCGGCATGCAAGATGGGCTGCCATGGTATTAGACCCTATAATCGACGGATACCACTTCACACAAGTCCTGAGGGACGGTGGCAGCAGTCTCAACCTGATATACCAGGATACAATCCGCGAAATGGGGATAGACCCAACAAAAATTTGCCATAGCAATACTACCTTTATAGGGGTAACGCCAGGCCCAAGGGCTCATTGCACGGGCTCCCTGCTACTAAAGGTTATATTCAGCTTCCCCGATAACTTCCGTAGCAAACATTTAACCTTCCACATCGCTCTGTTCCAAAGCGGCTATCAAGCACTACTTGGACGCGAAGCTTTTGCTCGCTTTAATGCAATACCACATTACGTTTCCCTGACGCTCAAGATGCCCGGTCCATGCGGCATCATTATAGTGAACGGGAGTATCAAGCGATCTTTGCGCGCCGAAGAGAATGCGACTACCTTGGCAGCCGCACACTAAAAACGGCCTCACCAACTAAAGCATTTGATAGGTCGTCAAGACCACGGACGCGGTTAGACGAGTCCGGCGCTGCTATATGTAATTTGTACCGGATGGATGGCGACACCCCTATTACAAATACAAGGGGCTCAACGCGCACAGACAAGTGGAAATTTCTACTCATTTTTAGTTATACATGGTTTCTTTAAAAACTATCTTTTTGCACGACAACTTTTTCACCTAAGTTCCTCTCTTTTACAGATGATCATCGTGCTACACCCATCCAGGATACGGCACAACGGAGACACAGGCGCAGACGTGCAGCAGGGACCCATTCGAAGGATTCTATTTAGATTAAGACCCTACGTAAACCTTTTTTACTGTCTCTTGTTGATACACATCCACCAAATTCTCAGCACAATTGGGAAGGATGCTGAAGTCTTGGCATGTGGCCACGTCAGAATAATGCACGTACCTGGACACAAGGGGCTTCTTACAAAGGGCACTATTTAGGCCCGGTTTATACAATAAAGACCGAATACCTTAGGGAGTGTTCGACGTCGCGAGTTTGGCCTTATATGCATCAGCTCCGAATCATTGTCTTTGGTCAAATGTTGGGTTTGCCCGGCTCCTGTGTTTTGGTGCCTTATGTTCCGCTTTATCGGCTAAGGCAGCACCAGGAGAACTACTGTGATTGTGCCCTGGTTCATCCGGACGAGCACCTCAGTAGAGAAAGCTGAAAACTGACTGTCATGATATAGCGTGAGACTAGTCAACCACTCGATGACCTATCGGAATGTTAGAATTCCTCTGCCTTAACGAATGGCCGTTTTCCGGCCAGGCATGTACGCACCCCGAGATCAGGAAAGTGCGGAGCCACCAGGGGCTATCTAGTAGCCCCACTGTCAAACTCCTATGGCTAAGTGAAAGTGTTAAAGCATTATAGTCCGGTTGCCTCGTTCGCTGCGCTATCACCTCCTTAATAGGACCAAGACGTTGGGTTAAGTGTGAACACGCATTTTTTGCGAGCACCTCCCGCATTATATGCGTGGTGGTTGAAGCCGACGGCTGCAATCTTTTAGGTTATATGCATATATACACAAACGGCCGCACAGGAGGCATCACATTACTTTCTGGCAAAAGTATAAATACAACCTTACTATATTTCATAAAAACATTGTGTTTACAATGGGAATACATGTCATTCATGTTGGGGAACGTAGCAGAATTTTAAAATTTTCTACACATCACCAAGATCAATCTACGGAGTCATCTAGCAATGAGGGAGAGAGGAGTGCATCTACATACCCTTGTAGATCACGAGCGGAAGCGTTCAAGAGAACGGGGTTGATGGAGTCGTACTCGTCGTGATCCAAATCACCGAAGATCCTAGCACCGAACGGACGACACCTCCGTGTTCAACACACGTACAAAGCGAGGACGTCTACCACGCCTTGATCCAGCAAGGAGGAGGGAGAGGTTGAGGAAGAGGGCTCCAACAGCAGCACGACGCCGTGGTGGTGGTGAAGCTGCAGTACTCCGGCAGGGCTTCGCCAAGCTCTTATGGAGGAGGAGAGGTGTTGGGGAGGGGAGGGGCTGCGCCTTGGATGTTGTGTGCAGCCCTCCCCTTGCCCCTCTATTTATAGGGGAAGGAGGAAGGGGGCCGGCCCCCTCTAGATGAGATCTAGAGGGGGGGCGGCGGCCAAGGGGAGGGGGCTTGCCCCCCAAGCAAGGGGGGCGCCCCCTTTAGGGTTTCCCCCCAACCCTAGGCGCATGGGCCCAAGGGGGGGGATGCGGCCAGCCCATGTAGGGCTGGTTACCCTTTCCTCTACAGCCCATTAGGCCCTCCGAGAGAGGTGGCCCCTCCCGGTGGACCCCCGGAACCCCTCCGGTGGACCCCCGGAACCCCTCCGGTGGCCCCAGTACAATACCGATATGCCCCCGAACCTTTCCGGTGACCGTATGACAACTTCCTACATATAAATCTTCACCTCCGGACCATTCCGGAACTCCTCGTGATGTCCAGGATCTCATCCGGGACTCCGAACAACATTCGGTAATCACATACAAGTCTTCCTAACAACCCTAGCGTCACCGAACCTTAAGTGTGTAGACCCTACGGGTTCGGGAGACATGCAGACATGATCGAGACGACTCTCTGGTCAATAACCAACAGCGGGATATGGATACCCATGTTGGCTCCCACATGCTCCACGATGATCTCATCGGATGAACCACGATGTCGAGGATTCAATCAATCCGTATACAATTCCCTTTGTCAATCGGTACGTTACTTGCCCGAGACTCAATCGTCCGTATCCCAATACCTTGTTCAGTCTCGTTACCAGCAAGTCACTTTACTCGTACCGTAATGCATGATCCTGTGATCAACCACTTGATCACATTGAGCTCATTATGATGATGCATTACCGAGTGGGCCCAGAGATACCTCTCCGTCATACGGAGTGACAAATCCCAGTCTCGATTCATGCCAACCCAATAGACACTTTCGGAGATACCTGTAATGTACCTTTATAGTCACCCAGTTACGTTGTGACGTTTGGCACACCCAGGGCACTCCTACGGTATCCGGGAGTTGCACAATCTCATGGTCTAAGGAAATGATACTTGACATTCAGAAAAGCTACAACAAACGAACTACATGATCTTTGTGCTAAGCTTAGGATTGGGTCTTATCCATCACATCATTCTCCTAATGATGTGATCCCGTTATCAATGACATCCAATGTCCATAGTCAGGAAACCATGACCATCTTTTGATCAACGAGCTAGTCAACTAGAGGCTCACTAGGGACGTGTTGTGGTCTATGTATTCACACATGTATTACGATTTCCGGATAACACAATTATAGCATGAACAATAGACAATTATCATGAACAAAGAAATATAATAATAACCATTTTATTATTGCCTCTAGGGCATATTTCCAACAGTCTCCCACTTGCACTAGAGTCGATATTCTAGTTACATTGTGATGAATCGAACACCCATGCAGTTCTGGTGTTGATCATGTTTTGCTCTAGGGAGAGGTTTAGTCAACGGATCTGCTACATTCAGGTCCGTGTGTACTTTACAAATCTCTATGTCTCCATTTTGAACACTTTCACGAATGGAGTTGAAGCGACGCTTGATATGCCTGGTCTTCCTGTGAAACCTGGGCTCCTTGGCAAGGGCAATAGCTCCAGTGTTGTCACAGAAGAGAGTCATCGGGCCCGACGCATTGGGTATGACTCCTAGGTCGGTAATGAACTCCTTCACCCAGACTGCTTCTTGTGCTGCCTCCGAGACTGCCATGTACTCCGCTTCACATGTAGATCCCGCCACAACGCTTTGCTTGCAGCTGCACCGGCTTACTGCCCCACCATTCAAAATATACACGTATTCGGTTTGTGACTTAGAGTCATCCAGATCTGTGTCGAAGCTAGCATCGACATAACCCTTTACGACGAGCTCTTCGTCACCTCCATAAACGAGAAACATTTCCTTGGTCCTTTTCAGGTACTTTAGGATATTCTTGACCGCTGCCCAGTGTTCCATGCCGGGATTACTTTGGTACCTTCCTACCAAACTTACGGCAAGGTTTACATCAGGTCTGGTACATAGCATAGCATACATGATAGACCCTATGGCCGAGGCATAGGGGACGACAATCATCTTTTCTCTATCTTCTGCCGTGGTCGGGCATTGAGCCGTGCTCAATCTCGTACCTTGCAATACAGGCAAGAACCCCTTCTTTGACTGATCCATTTTGAACTTCTTCAATATCTTGTCAAGGTACGTACTCTGTGAAAGACCAATGAGGCGTCTCGATCTATCTCTATAGATCTTGATGCCTAATATATAAGCAGCTTCTCCAAGGTCCTTTATTGAAAAACACTTGTTCAAGTAGGACTTTATGCTTTCCAAGAATTCTATATCATTTCCGATCAACAGTATGTCATCCACATACAATATGAGAAATGCTACAGAGCTCCCACTCACTTTCTTGTAAATGCAGGCTTCTCCATAAGTCTGCATAAACCCAAACGCTTTGATCATCTCATCAAAACGAATGTTCCAACTCCGAGATGCTTGCACCAACCCATAAATCGAGCGTTGGAGCTTGCACACCTTGTCAGCATTCTTAGGATCGACAAAACCTTCTGGCTGCATCATATACAATTCTTCCTTAAGGAAACCATTAAGGAATGCCGTTTTGACATCCATTTGCCATATCTCATAATCATAGAATGCGGCAATTGCTAACATGATTCGGACGGACTTCAACTTCGCTACGGGTGAGAAAGTCTCATCGTAGTCAACCCCTTGAACTTGTCGATAACCCTTAGCGACAAGCTGAGCTTTATAGATGGTCACATTACCATCCGCGCCTGTCTTCTTAAAAATCCATTTATTTTCTATGGCTCGCCGATCAACGGGCAAGTCAGTCAAAGTCCATACTTCGTTTTCATACATGGATCCTATCTCGGATTTCATGGCTTCCAGCCATTTGTCGGAATCCGGGCCCGCTATCGCTTCTTCATAATTCGAAGGTTCACCGTTGTCTAACAACATGATTTCCAAGACAGGGTTTCCATACCACTCTGGTGCGGAACGTGTCCTTGTGGACCTACGAAGTTCAGTAGCAACTTGATCTGAAGTTTCATGATCATCATCATCAACTTCCTCTCTAGTCGGTGCAGGCACCTCAGGAACATTTTCCTGAGCTACGCTACTCTCTGCTTCAAGAGGCAGTACTTCATCAAGCTCTACTTTCCTCCCACTTACTTCTTTCGAGAGAAACTCCTTCTCTAGAAAGGATCCATTCTTGGCAACGAAGATCTTGCCTTCGGATCTGAGGTAGAAGGTATACCCAATGGTTTCCTTAGGGTATCCTATGAAGACGCATTTTTCCGACTTGGGTTCGAGCTTTTCAGGTTGAAGTTTCTTGACATAAGCATCGCATCCCCAAACTTTTAGAAACGACGACTTAGGTTTCTTCCCAAACCATAATTCATACGGTGTCGTTTCAACGGATTTCGACGGAGCCCTATTTAAAGTGAATGCGGCAGTCTCTAAAGCATAGCCCCAAAATGATAGCGGTAAATCGGTAAGAGACATCATAGATCGCACCATATCTAATAGAGTGCGATTACGACGTTCGGACACACCATTACGCTGAGGTGTTCCAGGCGGCGTGAGTTGTGAAACTATTCCACATTTTCTTAAGTGTGTGCCAAATTCGTGACTCAAGTATTCCCCCCCACGATCTGATCGCAAGAACTTGATTTTCCTGTCACGTTGATTCTCAACCTCACTCTAAAATTCCTTAAACTTTTCAAAGGTCTCAGACTTGTGTTTCATTAAATAGACATACCCATATCTACTCAAGTCATCAGTGAGGGTGAGAACATAACGATAGCCACTGCGAGCCTCAACACCCATTGGACCGCACACATCAGTATGTATGACTTCCAATAAGTTGGTTGCTCGCTCCATTGTTCCTGAGAACGGAGTCTTGGTAATTTTACCCATGAGGCATGGTTCGCACGTGTCAAATGATTCGTAATCAAGAGACTCTAAAAGTCCATCTGCATGGAGCTTCTTCATGCGTTTGACACCTATGTGACCAAGGCGGCAGTGCCACAAGTATGTGGGACTATCATTATCAACCTTTCATCTTTTGGTATTCACACTATGAATATGTGTAGCATTACGCTCGAGATTCATTAAGAATAAACCATTCACCATCGGAGCATGACCATAAAACATATCTCTCATATAAATAGAACAACCATTATTCTCGGATTTAAATGAGTAGCCATCTCGAATTAAATGAGATCCTGATACAATGTTTATGCTCAAAGCTGGCACTAAATAACAATTATTGAGGTTTAAAACTAATCCCGTAGGTAAATGTACAGGTAGCGTGCCGACGGCGATCACATCGACCTTGGAACCATTCCCGACGCGCATCGTCACCTCGTCCTTCGCCAGTCTCCGCTTATTCCGCAGCTCCTGCTTTGAGTTACAAATGTGAGCAACCGCACCGGTATCAAATACCCAGGAGCTACTACGAGTACTGGTAAGGTACACATCAATTACATGTATATCACATATACCTTTTGTGTTTCCAGCCTTCTTGTCCGCTAAGTATTTGGGGCAGTTCCGCTTCCAATGACCACTTCCCTTGCAATAAAAACACTCAGTCTCGGGCTTGGGTCCATTCTTTGGCTTCTTCCCGGCAGCTTGCTTTTCGGGCGCGGAAACTCCCTTGCCGTCCTTCTTGAAGTTCTTCTTACCCTTGCCTTTCTTGAATTTAGTGGTTTTATTCACCATCAACACTTGATGTTCCTTTTTGACTTCTACCTCTGCTGATTTCAGCATTGAATATACCTCAGGAATGGTCTTTTCCATCCCCTGCATATTGAAGTTCATCACAAAGCTCTTGTAGCTCGGTGGAAGCGACTGAAGGATTCTGTCAATGACCGCGTCATCCGGGAGATTAATTCCCAGCTGAGTCAAGCGGTTATGCAACCCAGACATTTTGAGTATGTGCTCACTGACAGAACTATTTTCCTCCATCTTACAGCTGAAGAACTTGTCGAAGACTTCATATCTCTTGACCCGGGCATGAGCTTGAAAAACCATTTTCAGCTCTTCAAACATCTCATATGCTCCGTGTCTCTCAAAACGCTTTTGGAGCCCCGGTTCTAAGCTGTAAAGCATGCCGCACTGAACAGGGAGTAATCATCAGCACGTGACTGGCAAGCGTTCATAACGTCTTGGTTCTGTGGGACGGGTACGTCACCTAGCGGTGCTTCTAGGACATAATCTTTGTTGGCAGCTATGAGGATGATCCTCAGGTTCTGGACCCAGTCCGTATAGTTGCTGCCATCGTCTTTCAGCTTGGTTTTCTCTAGGAAGGCGTTGAAGTTGAGGACAACGTGGGCCATTTGATCTACAAGACATATTGTAAAGATTTTAGACTAAGTTCATGATAATTAATTTCATCTAATCAAATTATTCAATGAACTCCCACTCAGATAGACATCCCTCCAGTCATCTAAGTATAACATGATCCGAGTTAACTAGGCCATGTCCGATCATCACGTGAGACGGACTAGTCAACATCGGTGAACATCTTCATGTTGATCGTATCTTCTATACGACTCATGCTCGACCTTTCGGTCTTCTGTGTTCCGAGGCCATGTCTGTACATGCTAGGCTTGTCAAGTCAACCTAAGTGTATTGCGTGTGTAAATCTGGCTTACATCCGTTGTATTCGAACGTTAGAATCTATCACACCCGATCATCACATGGTGCTTCGAAACAACGAACCTTCGCAACGGTGCACAGTTAGGGGGAACACTTTCTTGAAATTATTTTGAGGGATCATCTCATTTAAGCTACCGTCGTTCTAAGCAAATAAGATGTAAAACATGATAAACATCACATGCAATCAAATAGTGACATGATATGGCCAATATCATTTGCTCCTTTTGATCTCCATCTTCGGGGCTCCATGATCATAGTTGTCACCGGCATGACACCATGATCTCCATCATCATGATCTCCATCATCGTGTCTTCTTGAAGTTGTCTCGTCATCTATTACTTCTACTACTGTGGCTAACGCTTTAGCAATAAAGTAAAGTAATTACATGACGTTTATGTTGACACGCATGTCATAAATAAATAAAGACAACTCCTATGGCTCCTGCCGGTTGTCATACTCATCGACATGCAGGTCGTGATTCCTATTACAAGAACATGATCATCTCATACATCACATATATCATTCATCACATCCTTTGGCCATATCACATCACAAAACACTTGCTGCAAAAACAAGTTAGAGGTCCTCGAATTGTTGTTGCAAGTTTTTTCGTGGCTGCTATACGTTTCTAGCAAGAACGTTTCTTACCTACGCCAAAACCACAACGTGAATTGCCAATTTCTATTTACCATTCATAAGGACCCTGTTCATCGAGTCTGATCCGACTAAAGTGGGAGAGACAGACACCCGCCAGCCACCTTATGCAACTAGTGCATGTCAATCGGTGGAACCAGTCTCACGTAAGCGTACGTGTAAGGTCGGTCCGGGCCGCTTCATCCCACGATGCCGCCGAATCAAGACAAGACTAGTAACGCCAAGCAAATTGACAATTTCGACGCCCACAACTGCTTTGTGTTCTACTCGTGCATAGTAACTACGCATAGACCTAGCTCATGATGCCACTGTTGGGGAACGTAGCAGAATTTTAAAATTTTCTATGCATCACCAAGATCAATCTACGGAGTCATCTAGCAACGAGGGAGAGAGGAGTGCATCTACATACCCTTGTAGACCACGAGCGGAAGCGTTCAAGAGAACGGGGTTGATGGAGTCGTACTCGTCGTGATCCAAATCACCGAAGATCCTAGCGCCGAACGGATGGCACCTCCGCGTTCAACACACGTACGAAGCGAGGACGTCTCCCGCGCCTTGATCCAGCAAGGAGGAGGGAGAGGTTGAGGAAGAGGGCTCCAACAGCAGCACGACGGCGTGGTGGTGGTGAAGCTGCAGTACTCCGGCAGGGCTTCGCCAAGCTCTTATGGAGGAGGAGAGGTGTTGGGGAGGGGAGGGGCTGCGCCTTGGATGTTGTGTGCAGCCCTCCCCTTGCCCCTCTATTTATAGGGGAAGGAGGAAGGGGGCCGGCCCCCTCTAGATGAGATCTAGAAGGAGGGCGGCGGCCAAGGGGAGGGGGCTTGCCCCCCGAGCAAGGGGGGCGCCCCCTTTAGGGTTTCCCCCCAACCCTAGGCGCATGGGCCCAAGGGGGGGATGCGGCCAGCCCATGTAGGGCTGGTTCCCCTTTCCTCTACAGCCCATTAGGCCCTCCGAGAGAGGTGGCCTCTCCCGGTGGACCCCCGGAACCCCTCCGATGGCCCCGGTACAATACCGATATGCCCCCGAACCTTTCCGGTGACCGTATGACAACTTCCTACATATAAATCTTCACCTCCGGACCATTCTGGAACTCCTCGTGATGTCCGGGATCTCATCCGGGACTCCGAAAAACATTCGGTAATCACATACAAGTCTTCCTAACAACCCTAGCGTCACCGAACCTTAAGTGTGTAGATCCTACGGGTTCGGGAGACATGCAGACATGACCGAGACGACTCTCCGGTCAATAACCAACAGCGGGATCTGGATACCCATGTTGGCTCCCACATGCTCCACAATGATCTCATCGGATGAACCATGATGTCGAGGGTTCAATCAATCAGTATACAATTCCCTTTGTCAATCGGTACGTTACTTGCCCGAGACTTGATCGTCGGTATCCCAATACCTTGTTCAGTCTCGTTACCAGCAAGTCACTTTACTCGTACCGTAATGCATGATCCTGTGATCAACCACTTGATCACATTGAGCTCATTATGATGATGCATTACTGAGTGGGCCCAGAGATACCTCTCCATCATACAGAGTGACAAATCCCAGTCTCGATTCATGCCAACCCAACAGACACTTTCGGAGATACCTGTAATGTACCTTTATAGTCACCCAGTTATGTTGTGACGTTTGGCACACCCAAGGCACTCCTACGGTATCCGGGAGTTGCACAATCTCATGGTCTAAGGAAATGATACTTGACATTCAGAAAAGCTACAACAAACGAGCTACACGATCTTTGTGCTATGCTTAGGATTGGGTCTTGTCCATCACATCATTCTCCTAATGATGTGATCCCGTTATCAATGACATCCAATGTCCATTGTCAGGAAACCATGACCATCTTTTGATCAACGAGCTAGTCAACTAGAGGCTCACTAGGGACGTGTTGTGGTCTATGTATTCACACATGTATTACGATTTCCGGATAACACAATTATAGCATGAGCAATAGACAATTATCATGAACAAAGAAATATAATAATAACCATTTTATTATTGCCTCTAGGGCATATTTCCAACAATTCAAACATAATATTCTTCGAGCACTGGGACTCTATCAAACGACCACCCTCAAGAACCTCTTCAAAATAGTGCTCGGCAGCTACTCAGCCTATGGCCGAACCTTGCGCCGCAATAGTGGTAGCATCCATCTCCGCCCAGTATGCCTTGACACGGGCAAAGGCCATCCGCGAGCCTTCTATGCATGCCGACCTCTTCATCGCGTTGATGCGCGACACCGCACCAAGGAACTGCTGCACTAAGTTGAAATAGTTCTTCGGCTTCGGCTTCTCCGGCCACAAATGATCTACAACAGACCTCATGGCGAGTCCGGACAACCTATTAAGTTCGGCCCATTTGGCTAGCTGATCAGTCAAGGGAAGCGGACGCTCTGGAACGTTGAGTTGCGACCAGAATAGCTTGTCCACTTCACGATCTGATTGATCTTGGAAGTATTCGACCGCATCGACAGCGCTCGCCGCCAAGTCCATATATGCGGCTGCCGAACTCCACAGCCGATCCAGAGGGGCATACCATGGATCTCCGAACTTCCTCCGCAGCAGAAAGGGCTTCCCAGCCACAATATCCCCGGCTTCGCGCAGCTCCTCCTTCTTCGCCCTCATAGCAGAGCGACTGTCTTTGGTCACCATAGTGGCCTTCTCAAGGTCCGCTGCCTTCACTCGGTTTTCTTCTTCAAGGAACTGGCAACGGTCGGCAGTGCCTTTTAATTCTACGGCCATCTTGGCCATCTTTTCTTTGCTTTCGCAATGGGCGGCCTTCTCGTCTCTTAACTCTTCGGCCACCTTCAAAGCAGCCGCATTACTAACCCTCGCTTGTTCCTTGGCTCGGTCGAGTTCCGCCCAAAGGGTCTCCACGGTGGCAGCTCTGTCTGCAGTCACAACATATTAAAGATACTGGCATCATGCTGCTCTTATTGTGTGACATTCACCAGAAAACATTACTTACCCTGTGATTCGTCAAGCCGCTTGTGAACAAGCTCGATGTCGGCGTCTGCCGCATCCAGTTGCCATTTTAATTCGGCAAACTCACTAGTCCGGCTAGCCACCGGAGCTTCCATCACCTGCACATAAAGGCAGTCTGGTTATTGCCTGGGACTATGATCCTCTATTCGCCACTGTTCTCGATGACAACCAGAGTCTCAGGGGCTACTATCTACACAGGGCACACCTAACATGTGCGGTACTATCACATATTATTTCACGTACCTCAAAGCCTGTCAGTAGACTCATAAAGGCTTCATGTAATCCCCTTTCGACGGACAAAATTCTTTCCATCACCGTACCCATCAGCGTACGGTGTTCTTCTGAGATGGCCGCTCGCCCCAACAGCTCCCTCAGAACGTCCGACCGCATACCAGACGGTGTCGGACTCTTTTGTTTGCTCTCTTCGGGAGCCGGACGCTGGGGACTTCGAGGATCTATGTGATTATCTTCTGGCCTCACCGGATCCGGAGAGGCCCTCCGTGATGACACTTCGGGGTCGCCCGCTTCTTGAGCGGAGGAGTCCGGGGGAGGCGTTTCGCTCTCCATCATCTCCGAAAGAAGATCCCCTGAAGACGAGCTCAACGGAGAAGGGCTAAGACCTGAACTACAAGATATATGCGGCGGTTATTTTCTCAGAAGAAAGATAGTATACCTTCACTATTAAAGTATTTTTTGGATCACTTACGACTCGTTGGAGGGCTGATCCCGCCGCGGACTTTGTGCGGCAAGAGCACCCCCCGAGGCAGGACCCTCTGTTGGAGACTTCTCTCGTTTGGAGGCCTCGGCTTCCGGATCCTCGGAAGCAGTCCTCTTCCTCCCCCGGTTATCCTCCTTTAAGGAGGGGTTCATTCCCTTGGTTGAAACTGGCAGCGATGGGGCCCGCTTCTGCCCATATTATTCCCCCATGTATCTTCCTTCGAGGGCCCCGGGCAAGATGCGAGCTCGAGCATCTTTTCCAATACCGGATTTTCCAAACCCTCAGGGAGGGGGACCGAACACCGAATCATCTTCGCCTTTGTTAGCCAGTCCTAGTCAAAGAGCGATCTCTCAGAAATAACTTCATGATGAATAAAAGGCGGTGTGTTCGGCTAGAGGATTTCTTACTTGTTCGGTGGTGCGGTTACTGCTCAGGCCCACGTCCTCAGTAGCATCCGGACACTCTATTTGAGGTCCGAAGAATGACTTGTACATCTCCTCGTGCGTCAGGCCGAGGAAACTTTGAATGGCACGCGGTCCTTCTGGGTTGAACTCCCACAAGCGAAGGGGCCGGCGTTTGCAAGGCTGGACTTGACGAACCAGCATAACTTGTATTACCACTACCAAATCAAAATCTCCCTCGAAGAGATCTTGAATGCGGCTTTGCAGTATCGGCATGTCCTTGGCTGGACCCCAGCTCAGACCTCTGCTAATCCATGACATTAGTCGTGGTGGGGGGCCCGAGCGAAAAACGGGGGCAACCGCCCACTTGGCACTTCTGGGAGCTGTGATGTAAAACCACTCCCGCTGCCATAATTCGGACACCTCTGGAAAGGAATCTTTCGGCCATGGAGCTCCTGCCATCTTGCCTATTGATGCACCTCCGCACGCTGCATGTTGCCCCTCGATCATCTTCGGCTTCACTTCAAAGGTCTTGAGCCACATGCCGAATTGAGGGGTAATGCGGAGGAAGGCCTCACACACGACAATAAATGTCGAGATGTGGAGAAAGGAGTCCGGAGCTAGATCATGGAAATCTAGCCCGTAATAGAACATCAAACCCCCGACGAAGGGATCCAGAGTGAGGCCTAGACCTCAGAGGAAGTGGGAGACGAACACGACGTTCTCGTTGGGTTCGGGAGTAGGGACGATCTGCCCTCGAGCAGGAAGCCGATGCGAAACCTCGGCGGTCAGGTATCTGGCCTCCCTCAACTTCTTAATGTCCTCTTCCGTAATGGAGAAGGGCATCCATCAGCCTTGAAGGCTGGATCCGGACATGATTGAAGATCCGGAGCACCTAACCTGGGCTTTGGGTGTTAGAACTTGAGGCGGGGGAAGGGTTCGATTGAGCACGAGAGGGAAGAAGTGAAAACCTTGTCCCTTTATAAAGAGGGTGAATATCAAGCGTCCTCTCCGTAGCCGTTTAGGACTTGCCTATAATCTAGGAGTCCTAGACACGGTTGGGTTACCCATGACCTCATTAATGAGAATCCCGTAATTGGGGGAACACGATCTCCGCTTCGACAAGACGTGTCAAGAAACCGCCCCGCGTTATGTGTGGAGCTGGTTAAAAGAAACGGTTCGAATAATCACCGGGCCATGACGTAACGTCATGCTGCCAAAACAAGCCAGAAAATTAGATCTGCGAAAATATTATTCTCTCTACGGTGGAATGTGGAACTTATTTTGCAGGGTTGGACACTATCCTCATATTCAAATTCTTCTGTGATGTATTCGAAGAAGGAACCCGCCTTGCAATGCCGAAGACAATACTGCGCGCCGGACTCATCGTCATTGAAGCCTGGTTCAGGGGCTACTAAGGGAGTCCTGGATTAGGGGGTCTCTGGACAGCCGGACTATCTCCATTGGCTGGACTGTTAGACTATGAAGATACAAGATTGAAGACTTCGTCTCGTGTCCGGATGGGACTCTACTTGGCATGGAAGGCAAGCTAGGCAATACGGTTATGGATATCTCCTCCTTTGTAACCGACCTTGTGTAACCCTAACCCTAACCCTCTCCGGTGTCTATATAAACTGAAGGGTTTTAGTCCGTAGGACAACAATCACAACATACAATCATACCATAGGCTAGCTTCTAGGGTTTAGCCTCTCTGATCTCGTGGTAGATCTACTCTTGTACTACCCATATCATCAATATTAATCAAGCAGGACGTAGGGTTTTACCTCCATCAAGAGGGCCCGAACCTAGGTAAAACATCGTGTCCCCTGCCTCCTGTTACCATCCGGCCTAGACGCACAGTTCGGGACCCCCTACCCGAGATCCGTCGGTTTTGACACCGACAATAGGGAATGACTTTCATTTTCTCTCTATCTTCTGCAGTGGTCGGGCATTGAGTCTGACTCAACTTCACACCTTGTAACACAGGCAAGAACCCTTTCTTTGCTTGATCCATTTTGAAATTCTTCAAAACTTTATCAAGGTATGTGCTTTGTGAAAGTCCAATTAAGCGTCTTGATCTATCTCTATAGATCTTGATGCCCAATATATAAGCAGCTTCACCGAGGTCTTTATTTGAAACATTCTTATTCAAGTATCCTTTTATGCTATTCAAAAATTCAGTATCATTTCTGATCAGCAATATTCCATCCACATATAATATCAGAAATGCTACAGAGCTCCCACTCACTTTCTTGTAAATACAGGATTCTCCAGAAGTTTGTATAAAACCATATGCTTTGATCACACTATCAAAGTGTATATTCCAACTCCAAGAGGCTTGCACCAGTCCATAAATGGATCGCTGGAGCTTGCACACTTTGTTAGCACCTTTTGGATTGACAAAACCTTCCGGTTGCATCATATACAACTCTTCTTTAAGATATCCATTAAGGAATGCAGTTTTGACATCCATTTGCCAAATTTCATAATCAGAAAATGTGGCAATTGCTAACATGATTCGGACGGACTTAAGCATCGCTACGGGTGAGAAGGTCTCATCGTAGTCAACTCCTTGAACTTGTCGAAAACCTTTTGCAACAAGTCGAGCTTTGTAGACAGTAACATTACCGTCATTGCCAGTCTTCTTCTTGAAGATCCATTTATTCTCTATGGCCCGCTGATCATCGGGCAAGTCAACCAAAGTCCACACTTTGTTCTCATACATGGATCCCATCTCAGATTTCATGGCCTCAAGCCATTTTGCGGAATCTGGGATCATCATTGCTTCCTCATAGTTCGTAGGCTCATCATGGTCAAGTAACATGACCTCCAGAACAGGATTACCGTACCACTTTGGTGCGGATCTTGCTCTGGTTGACCTACGAAGTTTGGTAGTAACTTGATCAGAAGTTTCATGATCATCATCATTAGCTTCCTCACTTACTGGTGTAGGAATCACTGGAACTGATTTCAGTGATGAACTACTTTCCAATAAGGGAGCAGGTACAATTACCTCATCAAGTTCTACTTTCCTCTCATTCACTTCTTTTGAGAGAAACTCCTTCTCTAGAAAGGATCCATTCTTAGCAACGAATATCTTGCCTTAGGATCTGTGATAGAAGGTGCACCCAACAGACTCCTTTGGGTATCCTATGAAGACACATTGCTCCGATTTGGTTTTGAGCTTATCATGTTGAAGCTTTTTCACATAAGCATCACAGCCCCAAACTTTAAGAAATGACAACTTGGGTTTCTTGCCAAACCACAGTTCATAATGTGTCGTCTGAACGGATTTAGATGATGCGCTATTTAACGTGAATGCAGCCGTCTCTAAAGAATATCCCCAAAACGATAGCGGTAAATCAGTGAGAGACATCATAGATTGCACCATATCTAATAAAGTACAATTATGATGTTTGGACACCATTACGTTGTGGTGTTCCGGGTGGCATGAGTTGCGAAACTATTCCGCATTGTTTCAAATGAAGGCCAAACTCGTAACTCAAATATTCTCCTCCACGATCAGATCGTAGAAACTTTATTTTCATGTTACGATGATTTTCCACTTCACTCTGAAATTCTTTGAACTTTTCAAATGTTTCAGACTTTTGTTTCATTAAGTAGATATACCCATATCTGCTCAAATCGTCTATGAAGGTGAGAAAATAACGATATCTGTCGCGAGCTTCAATGTTCATTGGACCACATACATCAAGTACGTATGATTTCCAATAACTCTGTTGCTCGCTCCATTGTTCCGGAGAACGGATTTTTAGTCATCTTGCCCATGAGGCATGGTTCGCAAGTACCAAGTGATTCCAGAAGTCCATCAGAATGGAGTTTCTTCATGCGCTTTACACCAATATGACCTAAACGGCAGTGCCACAAATAAGTTGCACTATCACTATCAACTCTGCATCTTTTGGCTTCAATACTATGAACATGTGTATCACTACTATCAAGATTTAGTAAAAATAGACCACTCATCAAGGGTGCATGACCATAAAAGATATTACTC
Organism: Triticum urartu; assembly: GCF_003073215.2. Lineage (NCBI taxonomy): Eukaryota > Viridiplantae > Streptophyta > Magnoliopsida > Poales > Poaceae > Triticum > Triticum urartu. The sequence goes on from NC_053023.1 coordinate 178,807,375, forward strand.
ATATAAATAGAACAACCATTATTCTCTGATTTAAATGAATAACCGTCTTGGATCAAACAAGATCCAGATATAATGTTCATGCTCAAGCTGGCACCAAATAACAATTATTTAGGTCTAAAACTAATCCCGAAGGTAGTTGTAGAGGTAGCGTGCCGACGGCGATCACTTCGACTTTGGAACCATTTCCCACGCGCATCGTCACCTCGTCCTTAGCCAATCTTCGCTTAATCCGTAGCCCCTGTTTCGAGTTGAAAATGTTAGCAACTGAACCAGTATCAAATATCCAGGCAGTACTACGAGCATTAGTAAGGTAGACATCAATAACATGTGTATCAAATATACCTTTCACTTTGCCATCCTTCTTCTCCGCCAAATACTTGGGGCAGTTCCGCTTCCAGTGAACAGTTGAAGGAAGTATGCCCTAGAGGCAATAATAAAGTTATGATTTATTTCCTTATATCATGATAAATGTTTATTATTGATGCTAGAATTGTATTAACCAGAAACATGATACATGTGTGAATACATAGACAAACAGAGTGTCACTAGTATGCCTCTACTTGACTAGCTCATTGATCAAAGATGGTTATTTTTCCTAACCATAGACAAAGAGTTTTCATTTGATTAACGGGATCACATCATTAGGAGAATGATGTGATTTACTTGACCCATTCTGTTAGCTTAGCACTTGATCGTTTAGTTTGTTGCTATTGCTTTCTTCATGACTTATACATGTTCCTATGACTATGAGATTATGCAACTCCCGTTTACCGAAGGAACACTTTGTGTGCTACCAAACGTCACAAAGTAACTGGGTGATTATAAAGGTGCTCTACAGGTGTCTCCAAAGGTACTTGTTGGGTTGGCGTATTTCGAGATTAGTATTTGTCACTCCGATTCTCGGAGAGGTATCTCTGGGCCCACTCGGTAATACACATCACTCAAGCCTTGCAAGCATTGTGACTAATTAGTTAGTTGCAGAATGATGTATTACGGAATGAGTAAAGAGACTTGCCAGTCACGAGATTGAACTAGGTATTGAGATACCGACGATCAAATCTCGGGCAAGTAACATACCGATGACAAAGGGAACAACGTATGTTGTTATGCGGTTTGACCGATAAAGATCTTCGTAGAATATGTAGGGGCCAATATGAGCATCCAGGTTCCGCTATTGATTATTGACCGGAGACATGTCTCGGTCATGTCTACATAGTCCTCGAACCTATAGGGTCCGCATGCTTAAAGTTTGATGACGGTTATATTATGAGTCTCGAAATGATCTAGACATGAAGATTGATATATTGGACGACTATATTCGGACTCCGGAATGGTTCCTGGAGTTATCGGATATTTATCGGAGTACCGAGGGTTACCGGAACCCCCCAGGGAAGCTATTGGGCCTTATGGGCCTTAGTGGAAAGGAGAGACTGTTGGAAATATGCCCTAGAGACAGTAATAAAATGGTTATTATTGTATTTCCTTGTTCATGATAATTGTCTATTGTTCATGCTATAATTGTATTAACTGGAAACCGTAATACATGTGTGAATGCATAGACCACAACATGTCCCTAGTAAGCCTCTAGTTGACTAGCTCGTTGATCAATAGATGGTTATGGTTTCCTGACCATGGACATTGGATGTCGTTGATAACGGGATCACATCATTAGGAGAATGATGTGATGGACAAGACCCAATCCTAAGCATAGCGCAAGATCGTGTAGTTCGTCTGCTAAAGCTTTTGTAATGTCAAGTATCTTTTCCTTAGACCATGATATTGTGCAACTCCTGGATACTGTAGGAATACTTTGGGTGTGCCAAACGTCACAACGTAACTGGGTGGCTATAAATGTGCACTACGGGTATCTCCAAAAGTGTTTGTTGGGTTTGCATGAACCGAGACTGGGATTTGTCACTCTGTATGACGGAGAGGTATCTCTGGGCCCACTCGGTAAGACATCATCGTAATGAGCTCAATGTGACTAAGGGGTTGGTCACGGGATGATGTGTTGCGGAATGAGTAAAGTGACTTGCCGGTAACGAGATTGAACGAGGTATTGGGATACCGACGATCGAATCTCGGGCAAGTAACATACCGATTGACAAAGGGAATTGTATACGGGATTGCTTGAATCCTCGACATCGTGGTTCATCCGATGAGATCATCGTGGAACATGTGGGAGCCAACATAGGTATCCAGATCCTGCTGTTGGTTATTGGCCAGAGAGTTGTCTCGGTCATGTCTGCATGGTTCCCGAACCCGTAGGGTCTACACACTTAAGGTTCGATGACACTAGGGTTATTAGGAAGATTTGTATGTGATTGCCGAATGTTGTTCGGAGTCCCGGATGAGATCCCAGACGTCACGAGGAGTTCCAGAATAGTTCGGAGGTGAAGATTTATATATGGGAAGTCATCATACGGTCACCAGAAATATTCGGGGGTATGTCGGTATTGTACCGGGACCACCGGGAGGGTCCACCTGCCCCGGAGGGCCTTATGGGCTGTAGGTGGAAGGGAACCAGCCCCTAGTGGGCTGGGCGCCATCCCACCCTAGGGCCCATGCGCCTAGGGTTTGGGGGGAACCCTAAAGCTGGCGCCACCCTTGCTTGGGGGGCAAGCCCCCTCCCCCTTGGCCGCCGCCCCCCCTCTAGATCTCATCTAGAGGGGCCGACCCCCCTTCCCCCTTCTCCCTATAAATAGAGGGGCGAGGGGAGGGCTGCAACATCACATCCAAGGCGCAGCCCCTCCCCTCCCCAGCCCCTCTCCTCCTCCGCGTGAGCTTGGCGAAGCCCTGCCGGAGAACTGCCACTCCATCACCACCACACCGTCGTGCTGTTGTTGGAGCCTTCTTCCTCAACCTCTCCCTCCTCCTTGCTGGATCAAGGCGCGGGATACGTCACCGGGCTGCACGTGTGTTGAACGCGGAGGCACCGTTGTTCGGTGCTTAGATCGGATTCGACCGCGATCTGAATCGCTATGTGTAGACTCCTCCAACCGCGTTCTTGCAATGCTTCCGACTCGCGATCTTCAAGGGTACGAAGATGCACTCCCCTCTCTCTCGTTGCTAGTTACTCCATAGATTGATCTTGGTGATGCGTAGAATTTTTTTAATTTCTGCAACGATCCCCAACAGAGAGGGAGGCCAAGAGGTGGCGCGCGGCCCCCCTTGCCCCAATCCGAATTGGGAAAGGGAAGGGGGCGTGGCCCCCCTTCTCCTTCATTCTCTCCACCTCCTCCTTCCCCCTTCTCCTAGTTGGCATAGGAAAGGGGGGCAAAACCTACTTGGAGTAGGATTGCCCCCCCTTGGGCGCGCCTCCTCCACTTGGTCGGCCCCCTCCTCCTCCCCCACTTTATATACGGAGGAGGGGGGCACCCCAGAGACACAACAATTGATCTCTTGGATCTTTTAGCCGTGTGCGGTGCCCCCCTCCACCATAATCCACCTCGATCATATTGTAGCAGTGCTTAGGCGAAACCCTGCGTCGGTAGAACATCATCATCATCGCCACGCCGTCGTGCTGACGAAACTCTCCCTCAAAGCTCGGCTGGATCGGAGTTCGAGGGACGTCATCGAGTTGAACGTGTGCACAACTCGGAGGTGCCGTGTGTTCGGTGCTTGATCGGTCGGATCGTGAAGACGTACGACTACATCAACCGCGTTGTGCTAACGCTTCCGCTTTCGGTCTACGAGGGTACATGGACACACTCTCCCCTCTCGTTGCTATGCATCACCATGATCTTGCGTGTGCGTAGGATTTATTTTGAAATTACTACGTTCCCCAACAGTGGCATCCGAGCCAGGTTTTATGCGTTGATGTTATATGCACGAGTAGAACACAAGTGAGTTGTGGGCGATACAAGTCATACTTCTTACCAGCATGTCATAGTTTGGTTCAGCAGTATTGTTGGATGAAGTGGCACGGACTGACATTACGCGTACGCTTACGCGAGACTAGTTCTACCGACGTGCTTTGCACACAGGTGGCTGGCGGGTGTCAGTTTCTCCAACTTTAGTTGAACCGAGTGTGGCTACGCCCGGTCCTTGAGAAGGTTAAAACAACACTAACTTGACGAACTATTGTTGTGGTTTTGATGCGTAGGTAAGAACAGTTCTTGCTCAGCCCGTAGCAGCCACGTAAAACTTGCAACAACAAAGTAGAGGATGTCTAACTTGTTTTTGCAGGGCATGTTGTCATATGATATGGTCAAGATGTGATGCTATATTGTATGGGATGATCATGTTTTGTAACGAAGTTATCGGCAACTGGCAGGAGCCATATGGTTGTCGCTTTATTGTATGCGATGCAATCGCCCTGTAATTGCTTTACTTTATCACTAAGCAGTAGCGATAGTCGTAGAAGCAATAGTTGGCAAGACAACAACGATGCTACGATGGAGATCAAGGTGTCGCACCGGTGACTATGGTGATCATGACAGTGCTTCGGAGATGGAGATCACAAGCACAAGATGATGATGGCCATATCATATCACTTATATTGATTGCATGTGATGTTTATCTTTTATGCATCTTATTTTGCTTTGATTGACGGTAGCATGATAAGATGGTCTCTCAGTAAATTTCAAGATAAAAGTGTTCTCCCTGAGTATGCACCGTTGCGCTCTACGTCCATCTACAACGGGTTCAAGCCAGTTTTGCACGCAGAATACTCGGGTTAAACTTGACGAGCCTAGCATATGCAGATATGGCCTCGGAACAGTAAGACCGAAAGGTCGAGCATGAATCATATAGTAGATATGATCAACATAGTGATGTTCACCATTGAAAACTACTCCATTTCACGTGATGATCGGTTATGGTTTAGTTGATTTGGATCATGTGATCACTTAGATGATTAGAGGGATGTCTATCTAACACTACAAAAAAAGACACAACCGTGACATTTTGGGCCGAACAAATTTTTTAAGTCATACATATGACACTTCTATGACGATAATTGTGACAAAACCCGATATCATCATAGATGTGGTGGGCTCCTACTTCTATGACAAAAAATCATGACAGAAAATGGGCTTTTCATACTGGGCGGGCCGGAGACGCAGCTGCATGACATTCTTTGGGCCGTCCATGACGGAAAAAACCGTGGTAGAAGCGAGGGCGAGGAAAATTTCGGGGAGTTCCCGGTTACGGTGGAAGGTCGGGGGCCGAGCGTTGCGTGTTTCTCTCATACACGTACGCGCGTGTGTGCGAGGCGTTGGCTCTAACAGAACCCGAGCGAGGCGTTGGGCTCTAACTGAACCCGAGCGATTGCACTGCAGGCTACGCGTTACTAACCCGAGCGATCGATCGATGGCTATTAATTGAACCCGATCGAGCGATTCCTTCGCTACTGCTGCTAACTGAAGCCGATCGATGCTGCCTCTGGGATGAACAGTGAGCGTTGCGGGGGGAGGGTCGGATGAACAGTGAGCGGTGGCGTTGCCTCTGGATGAACAGGACCCCGTGCTGTGGTGGAGGGCTGGATGAACAGTAGACGGTGGAGGGGTGCCCGTGGAGGGGTGGTTGAACAGGACCCCGTGGTGTGGAGGGCTGGATGAATAGTAGACGGTGGAGGGGTGCCCGTGGAGGGGTGGTTGAACAGTAGCCGGTGGAGTAGCACGCGGTGGAGGCTGGATGAACTTGAGCCTGTGGAGGCTGGAGGAGGTCGACCGTAGCCCATGGAGGCTGGAGGAGGTCCACGGTGGAGATGAACAGTATCCTGTGGAGTCCCATTTTGCGGTACGCCACACCCCTCCCGATGAACAGGACCCCTGTTTCGACCGTAGGAGGTCCATTTCGTCCATTTTGCGGTACGCCACACCCCTCCCGATCAACAGGACCCCCGTTTTGATCATAGGAGGTCCGTTTCGTCCATTTTGCGGTACGCCACACCCCTCCCGATCAACAGGACCCTCGTTTCGACCATAGGAGGTCTGTTTCCTCCGTTGTGCGGTACGCCAGGCCTCGTTTCCATCGCCTGTTCCATCCAGGCCCTCCCGATGAACACGACCATGCATTCTGTTCCGACCCAGCCGGTTGGCTCCCACGCGTTCCGTTGCCTCCCGATGAACACGACACATTCCGTTGCCTCCCCATGAACACGACGCATTCCGTTGCCTCCCCATGAACACGAGACGACGATGTTTCTCCGTTCCGACCAAGCCATGTACACGAGCCCTGGCCGTACGTATGCGCGAGTAGGCGTTCGAGACCCCGCCCGTATGTACACATACGTGGCCGTATTTTCTTTCTTGCACCCTGGCCGCTGTATGTACGTGTACATGCTACGTGCGCGCCTCTACTACGACACGTACGCGCGTCTACTATGACACGTGCGCGCCTCTACATCCACCAGTATATATGTACGTACATGTTCGCGACCAGAATGACAACGCTACATACGCTTCGACCAGGTGGGTCCCGACTGTCAGGCACTTCCTTGCCTGCAAAGATGTAGCTGGTGGGTCCCAGCCGTCAGGGGGGCGAATTGTTTTTTTTGCCCGGACGCACTTCCTTTTGTGCAAAGATGTAGCTGGTGGGTCCCAGCAGTCAGGGGCAAACGTTTTTTCACGAAATATGGTGGCCCGTCTGGTGGGTCCCCACTGTCAGGTGGAGGAATAATTATTTTGCACGTGATAAGGAGGCACTTCCTTGCTGCGGCCGTGGACCTAGCTTTCAGCCTCTCCACGTACAGTCCACGTCCGATGGAAGCCGTTCCTTGACCACGTTGACCACGCCGCGCCGAGAGCACCAGGGCGGTGGACGACGGCGAGGCCTAGGAAGGGGACGACGCGGAGCCGGGGAAGACGCGGCAGTGGATGCCCACATGTAGAGTAGTACGAGGGTTCACTGGTTCACTGCGGTGTGAGGCTGCCGTCGCCACAGAATAACAGGGGGTGTGGGTGAGTAGAGGGATGGCCTGGCCAGCGGTTGAGTAGTAGGGGGCGGTGAGGCCTCCGCCGCATCGCAGCCGGCCACGGGAGGCAGGAGCACAAGGCACAACCGGCGCTGGTTTGGGCGGCTGGAGCAAGAAGACCAGAGGTTGAAGAATCACTACGGCCATTGGATGGACACCTTACGGTCACTGGAGCTAGAATCGTGCATATTGACTAAGTTGACAAAGCCCTCCGTCCCTGTCAACTTAGTAGGCCCACAAGTCAGCCTGCCACTATACTGGGTCCCAGCTAACAGGGGGAGTATTCATTTTTTTGTGCATAATAAGGAGACACTTCCTTGCGTGCGAAGATATAGCTGGTGGGTCCGAGCTGTAAGCGACGGTAATGTTTTTTTTTGCGAAATATAGAGGCCCTTTCGGTGGGTCCCTGATGTCAGGTGGAGGAATCATTTTTTTTTGCGCGTAATAAGGAGGCATTTCCTTGCGTGCGGCCGTGGACCCAGCTATCGGCCTCTCCACGTACAGTCCACTTCAGATGCATGTCGGTCGTTGACCACGTTGACCAGGCCGTGCCGAGAGCACCAGGGCGGTGGACGACGGCGAGGCCTAGGAAGGGAACGACACAGAGGCAGGGAAGACTCGGCAGTTGTTTCCCACGCGGAGGGGAGTACGACTGTACAAGGGTTTACTGGTTCGTCTGCCGTCGCCGAAGAATAACAGCAGGTGTGGGTGAGTAGAGGGATGGCTAGGCCAACGATGAGAGTACGATGGGGCGGTGAGGCCTGCGCGGTAGCATAGCCGGCCGAGGGGAGGAGGGAGCAGGCAGTCCCGCTGGCGCTTGTTTGAGCGGCTGGAGCAGGAAGAGCAGAGATTGAAGAAGCACGATGGTCGTTCGATGGACATCCAACAGTCACTGCTTGTGCGTCAACCTTTTTTTTAGGAAAGCCTCAAATCTGTGGAAAACAACATACATTCCATCTGCCATTATTTCTAATAATTTACAGCCCATTTGCTAATTCTTAAGGTTTTTTTGGAGCCCATATTCTTTTTGTTAGCATTACAGCCCATATTGTGGCCACGGTTAAAAAATTATACGAAATTTTGCATATTTCGGTGCGGTCCGAACTGTTTTTAATCCCAAAATTTCGACTCACATTCAAACTGATTTTAAAAATAAATGTATATCAATATAAAATCCAGCAAATTCTCCACGCATAAAAATTAATGTAATTTAAAATCTCGAAATGAAAAAAAAGATATTTGAAACTAATTGCCGGTTTGATGTGTTTTAAAAATGTATAGCCCATTTCTCATTACTGATGGGCCATTTTCTCGGCCAGCCGAATGAAAGCTCTCCTCGTCTTGAAAGATTTGCAGCCCAACAGGCCTGACAAAGCGACTTACTTGGCAAATCACAAAAAAACTGGGATGTGGCCGTGGACCCAGCTGTCAGCCTCTCCACATACAATACTCTTCCAATGGAAGTCGTTCCTTGACCATGTTGACCACACCGCGCGGAGAGCACCACGGTGGTGGACGACGGCGAGGCCTAGGAAGGGGACGACGCGAAGCCGGGGAAGACGCGGCAGTGGAAGCCCGCATGGAGAGGAGTACGAGGGTTCACTGGTTCGGCTGCGGTGTGAGGCTGCCGTTGCCGCAGGGCCTGGCCAGCGGTGGGAATAGTAGGGGGCGGTGAGGCCTCCGTAGCAGCACAGTCGGCCATGGGAGGCAGGAGCATGCGGCACGACTGGCGCTGCTTTGGGCGGCTGGAGCAAGAAGACCAGAGGTTGAAGAAGCACTATGGCCGTTCGATGGACATCGTACGGTCACTAGAGCTAGAATCGTTCATATTGACTAAGTTGACAATGGCCTTTGTCCCCGTCAACTTAGTAGGCCCACAAGTCAGCCTCCCACCAAGGTGGGTCCCAGCTAGCCGGGGGAGTATTCATTTTTTTGTGCGTAATAAGGAGGCCCTTCAGGTGGGTCCGAGCTGACAGCGGGGGGAACGTTTTTTTCGCGAAATACGGTGGCCCATCAGGTGGGTCCCAACAGTCAGGGGGCAAACATTTTTTCACAAAATACGGTGGCCCGTCCGGTGGGTCCCTGCTGTCAGTTGGAGGAATCATTATTTTCCGCATAATAAGGAGGCACTTACTTGCTGCGGCCGTGGACCCAGTTGAGACTCTCCACGTACAGTATACTTCCGATGGAAGTCGTTCCTTGACCACGTTGACCTCGCCGCGTTCCGTTGCATGCATGCGTCCATGGGCGTGGTGCATCCCCACTGTCAGCCTCTCACATACAGTCATCTTCCGATGACTCTCGGTTGTTGACCATGTTGACCACACCATGCCGAGCGTACCCAGACTGGAACGACCCAGAGATGGGGAAGACGGGGCAGTGGAGTCGCAGATGGAGAGGAGTGGGAAACTTCACTGGTTTGGGTGCGCAGCAGCACAGCCGCGGTGCCGCCCACGGGAGACAGGAGCAAGAACAGAGGTTGAAGAAGGAGCACGGCTTTTGGATTAACATCCAACGGTCCAGCTGCTAGAATCATTTGTTGATCAAGTTGACAAAGCCGTGCGTACACGTCCGTGTAGTAGGCCCACAAGTCAGTCACCAAATCTGATGGGTCCCAGGTGTCAACGGGATGAATAATTTTTTTCGCAAAACAAGGAGGCACTTCCTTCCGTGCGAAGATACAGCCGGTGGGTCCCAGCTGTCAGGTGGAGGAAACATTTTTTTCAGCTTAATAAGGAGGAACTTTCCTTGCGTGCGACCACGGACCTCGTGGGTCCCAGCTGTCAGGCTCTCCACGTACAGTCCTCTTCCGATGACTCCCGTTTGTTGACCACGCCGCACCGAACGCAGCGAGGCGGTGGACGATGGCGAGGCCCCGGACGGGAACGACTCGGAGATGGGAAAACGCGGCAGTGGAGTAGCAGATTGAGAGGAGGAGAAGGGTTATAACTGGTTCTGTTGCGGCGTGGGGCTGTAGTCTGTGGAGAATAATAGGAGGTGTCGAGGGGTGGAGGGATAGCCTGGCCGGCGGTGGGGTAGCGCTTCGCAGCGATGCGTGCTAAGCAGAGCCGCTAGCCGCCGGAGGCTGGACCAGGCGGTCCCGGCGACGCTGGAGGAAGAAGATGAGAGATTGAAGGTGCATGCTGGCCGTTGGATATAAATCCAATGGCTGTGGATGACACAATCATTTGTTGACCAAGTTGACAACGCCCTGCGTAGGCTTCGACCTATTGGCCCACATGTCAGCCTGCAAAAATGTGGCATATATTTAACCCATGTTTTCTAGAATGTACAGTACATTTGCTGGGCTGGGTGAGCAAATAATTTCACGTCAATCAGGCCCATTTATATTTTCTAAGAAATCCCAGCCCATTTGCACTTCCTTGAAATACACGTATTAGGTGGGCTCGTTATATATATAATGTTATGTTAGAAGGAGCAATTAATATCAAAGAATAAACCGGAGAGGCACATTTTTTATATATATAATTAAGAAATTAGCGAGTTATTGCTCAAAATAAAAATGAGTGCATTATTATTAAATTGGTCCTTAAAATCTTCGCATGCTTTTATACGCAATCACCAGGATTTCCCTTGCCCGTGAGTCAAAAACAACTAGGATTTTCCTTGCCAACTTCCGTTAAACATTTACTTTTATAAGTTAATAACACGTGGGATGTTTTTATAATGTATATATAAGTCTCTATAAAATATACGATAATAGTAATAATATAAATCTTTCCCTAATAATAAAGCACGGATTGACTCTTTGGGTTCACCGTCATAATACGCTTCTTTCCGTGAATTTACACTTTCAGTTTTTTTCCGTTAGTTTTGATCGACAGTCCGTCCAATTGCTGCGAGGCGGTACTAAAAACTGTGTCCATCCAATTGGTCCACGTCCACATTCTCTTATTGGGCCTGCACGCATGTTTCGACCTGCATGCACGCTTTTGTATCTGTACCTTACCTGATTTTCACACATGTACTCGGAGTAATCCCACCTCGATTGCTTACATGAAAGTCTACCAGTTTATATACCTAGGAAAATTGCATATCAACAACGAGCCTCTTGAATCAACAAACACAGAATGAGAACAAAGGGAAATTGTACAACAAAACGACAGTCCAGCGCGAAGCTGTTCAGTCCGGCGCTCGCCGGGGTGAGGAAGCGGAGGCGCAGCGCGCAGACGCCTGTGAAGCAGCCTATTCCACACGCTGGCCACCTCTACACCATGCACGACATGGACACGAGCGCGGCGGCAGGGTGGCTTGAGGCTCGTGGTGGACCGGATCCAGCAAGGGGAAGGTCGGATCCGTCGGCTCGGAGAGGGAGGTGTGGAGGAGCACGCGGGACAGAGTGCGGAGGAGGATGGAGGCGGAATGCCGAGGTCGGGCTGCGGACTCGAAGTGGAGGAGCCACGGAGAGGCCCGGGAGCCACCACGGCAGCCACGAGAGCGAGATGGGCCTGGCTATGCTCGGCGGTCGTCAGCCGACTTCGTGTTTCTCTGCTGATGATCCCTGACCACCTGCTGCCCGGGGTCGGCTACATGCTGTTATCTCAGTTTGCTTGGTAGTTTCATTCTTGCTTAAGATTAGACCTAGCCGTGTAGATGCAGATGGACATTGGAGGTACAGTGTTGGCACTGACGACTTGGATAAAAATATTTTTGTATGCACTCCGAGTGGGTCAGTGTATATGCACTTAAATTTTCACATTCAGTTTCCTTCAGTTAGACGACAGCAAGGAGATAATGCACTCCTTTTTTCTAAAAAAATATCATAAGGGACATCTTTTGGAAGAATGACGAGCCATGTTGGCCGTAGTTGGAGTGAAAGAATTACAACTTTTTTGTGCCAAATAATCAAATATAGCACTGGTTCAGAAAAAAAACCGAAACCATAAGAAATGTTGTTGTTGGATGTCAGTGCGCCTCATATATCCTCTTGGCCATGCCGGTCATAACAGCAACAACTTTCTTCAGGCTGGTGATGCTCATATTGTCAATCATTCTCACTGTGGTGCCTGAGACAAAAACTCCTAAGGCAGATTGGTAATTTATGATGTTATTACACCGGAGCACATGTAATGACAGACCCGGTAAAGAAGAATAGAACGTAAGTGTGTGCCATATTTTTTTTCCCGTTGCAACGCACGGGCCCTTTTGCTAGTATATATAATGTGGTTAGAAGGGAAAACATAAATTGGACACATCATTACTTTTATAAGAGACCTGCGTTTTATACCCCACAGTAGGCATACTAACAAGTTCACACACAAATACAACAGAAAAGGTAAACATTCATATCAAACTCAGGTTCACAGGACACATTCATATTCATAGCCAACATTCACTATCAACAACTCAAAAGATTCATATATACACAAGCTCAGCATATCTATGCATCCAAATGATTGATAGATCACACAACAATATTCATACATAATTCACAAGAAGATTCAGATATACACATGTTCAGTATGTTCATGCATCCAAATGATTGAGATCACAGCCAATATGATCCATGGACGAACTTTAATTACCTAGGGTACAGACTGGTAAATGGTGTTCAATCGGAGGTACTTATTGCTAAAATTAGTTCTTGTACGAGTAAACTTTCGAGTACATAAGAGGCAGCACAGACAATCTGAACTTTACTTGTAGGTTTATCCTCAAATAGTGGCCTCGTGCCGAGGGAGGTTTGAGCAACTTGGCCACTACTTTCGTCCAACTAGTTTACTGGCTCATCTTGGTCTTGTATCTCGCCAAAATTCTACATTGCAGACGAGAAAGGAGACGGTTGAGAAAATGAACCACCCAAATTTTTTGTGCAGTTCAACTGAAATGAAGCATCCTTGGCATGCAGACTGATTAAGCGCCAGATGAATATACGCGTCAACCAACTTGTCTAGAATCTTTAGACTCCATGCCATATAGTTCGCTACCATATGTGCCGATAACCAAAAGGCACAAGTTGGGACCAAAGACTGGACTGCGTTTTTCTGGGCTATGCACCAAGCAATATTTTTAGCGTTCACCCTCCTAATACCTGGAGTTTGACAATTTGTTGACGCCGGTTGATACTCGAATGAATATAGGCACTTCTTGTCAACATCGATGTTTGTCTGAGTGAACTTTGGAGTACATAGCAGCAGCATAAGTACCTGTCCATCTGATCATTTTGTGCAGTTCTACTAAAATCACCCGATGTAATGATTTGCCTGCGAGTTCAGGCTCCAAATTACTCCTTTATGAAATCGGCAAACAGTAGCACAATACCAAATTACCAATACATATGACAGGCACAATAATCAGGATAAAGACCAGTACCAACCTGTGTGAGGTAGCATATCAATTACTATTTCCTTTGACTGGAAGCCGAGATAAGCCAAGCGACTGATAGCAAAGGAAGAAAACAAGCGGAGATTAGCGACTGACAGGAAAGGACGGAAGCTGTCGAGGCAATGAAGCACCCAAAGTTTTTGTGCACTTCCACCAAAATCGAGCATCCATGTTGGCACATATATTGAGTGAGTGAGATTACTGTAATAGTGGGACTAGTTGATGAAACATACACTAACAAATAGAAGCACCCTCATCATCTTAATGGGTAAAGTTAGCAACATAGTAGTCTTGCTTAAAGAGAGGTATTAGTTTATTTAACCAGTGCCAATTAGCTCAGCTCAACACTCAAAGCATTACCATTTATCATAGGTTGCAAAACTTTAACGTGCAAAGATAAAGGAGTTTCTCATGACAGTAGCACGATACAAATAGAGATGACAGCAAACTAATATGGATGAAGGCCTTAGGCCCGTACCAACCTGAGAAAAAAGCTTATTCATGTAGTCCCATAAGAGATGATAAAGCACCCACTGGAATCACACAATAGTATATATTTTTATGCACTTCAAATGTATGGTTGAAATCACTCTTGTTTACCAGTGCTAAGATTATATCGAAAGATTATCAAGAACTTCCAGCAGAGTTAAAGCAGTGGCTGGGATATAGTTCATTGTATTGTCTTGTGTAGTTCCACTAAAATGTATGATTGGCACAACATGATCCCTGTTTGCACAAGTAGGAACAAGGTGAAACCTTCATTAGCTTAGTGAGAAAGGATAGGAAGACATTAGCATATTACTCAAACAGTAGCATCAAATTCATGATGGACAATAAGCAAAACATTGCCTCATTGAACCAATGGCAATAAATTGACATGCAAAACAATAGCACTATTATGTCATGACACTAATAATATTCCCTCCCTGCTCCACCACATGATTCACCTCCATAGACAAACATAAACACGTACATGATTCAATATAGGGTCCTACTAAAGATTTGTTTAACTCCAACAGGAAAATTAGGCAGTAATAAATTAGTGGTACTTAAGTACTCCTAATTAATTAAGTGAGACAACAGAAGTGGAAGGGCTCCTTGGAGGATCGTCTCACATGTAAGGTAGTCGTTGCTGGAGCCCTTGAATGGCCTCGACTGAACACATGGAGTACATGTGAGACAGCATTATTTTCTCATGGAGTACAAGTCGGAAAATAGAGATGAACACATGCATTAAATATCATTCTTACCTAAAGGAAGGTTATGGCGCAAATATGGATGATGAGTATTGGAACGCAGATCTCCCTTTGTGCAGTTCCACCAAAATGAATCAACTGTTCCATTCTGACATTCCAGTTAAACATCACAAAAGTCACTTCTTTTAAGAAGAGTTTTATGCAGTGCACCAAAAGGTCACAACAGCAACCAGGTGAATTGGATATCCCTGTTTGCACAAAAAGGCACAGAGGAAACAGTCAGAGTCTCAAAAAATTACAGGAAAAAACATTTGGCTAAACTTGTCATGGCTTATAATAGTGGCATGGCTTCATTTTTACTAGGGACATTAGATTAAGAACAGCTAAGGCTGCGTTCAGTTCACAGGTTTGGTGCAGGATTTTCGTAGGAACACAATTCCTACGGTATTCTTTCCCTTCCAACCATTTGGAACACGGGAAAGGTGAATAGTGTTTTATAGGAAAGCTGGTCTGGTAGTACTGATTCCATATGATTAGAAACATCCACGCACTGCTCATTTTTTGGGCGGAAGCCCGAGGCAGGCGCTCACTGCCATGCGTTAGACAGGTTGCTGTGCTGTGTTGCCGGAATAAGAAAATCAACCTATGTGTGGTACGTGAGGTGAGGACAAGAGTAGTCATTGTGCAGCTAAATAAACAAATAGCATCTCATACTGCCAAGCATGCTACTCTAAAAAAACAAATCTGTACATTTCGTAGTCCATCCGAACACATTCTCTTGAGAGTTTCCTCCGGTTCGCTGTTCGATAGTTTTATACCTACATTCCTTTCCTATTCCTCTATTTTCATCAAGACCTACGTTTTCTGCCCCTTTATTCCGAACGGAGCCTAAATATTTGGTATAAGGGCATGGGATAGTGGGTGCACCAGCAGTCCAGCACCATGTACGTAAACATGGGCATAAAGTGGTGATTCATAGTTTGTTGCCCCGAGAAACAAACATCCAAGATACATATCTGAGTTGGTCCCATTTTTGTTCACTCTAGCCACCTACTCCTATGTGTGGATAGCAAATCTAGTCCTGGTCATACCAATGTGTACAGCGTTACCCCTATATTTCCCTTTTCGACCAAGAGACCGGTTGGATGACCAGTCTGTACTACTTTCACCCCATTTCCTTCCTGTTTGTACCAAGTCCGATGTACATACTAAATTCCCCCACCCCCACTTTATTTCTTGTTTGAACCAAGTACTCCCTCCGTTCGGAATTACTTGTCATCAAAATGGATGTGTCTAGAACTAAAATACATCTAGATACATCCATTTCAATGACAAGTATTTTTGGACGGAGGGAGTACAAGATTCAACTCCATGAAGTAGCTTTACCTCCAACAATAGAAGAAAAAAATATGTGACATTGGACCATCCGATCGAGAGGGGCTGAGAGGTAGAAACTGATGCACATGCAGCGACGTAGTGAGCTGGGGAAGTAGAGCTAAGGAGGTTTCGAACGAAGATATACCCGAAGGTCGTCGGGATGTGGATAGGTGGGCGGCGGGAGGCCGGATCCGCGCACAGGCAACGGCAAAGGGATCGGAGGACCTCCCGTGCTGGCGTTCGGCCAGAGATAACGGTGCGGCCGGCAGTGGGTCTTCTCCCTCGCTGTCGACGATGGCCTAAACGCTGCCCCTCCTCCCCTTCACCGGCGGAGGGGGAAACGTCCGGATCTGTAACCCGCGGTGAGGATAGAAAGCCAGTGTTTTTTGAAGGGAGAAAGACAGTGTTACTACCCCTATCTTGTTTAGATCTGGAGAGTATGAGAGTGTGTGAATAGAGCAACCCTAGCAAGCAAGCGCGGAGGCTCCGGCCTATATATACGTAGTGGGGTAGTTTTCCTTTTTCTCTCCATCAAAACAATCGTTTAAAACTGTGTACTACTACATGCCAGGTCGCGGTTTTTTTAGTTGTTGATTGTTTTTTGAGATAGCTACCCGCTTGTTCCAAGTGGTGTTACGGTGTGCCAGGTCGCACTTTGTATCGTTCAAGTCTGGTACTACAAGTCCCTCCATTAATGAACAACCACCCCTCGTAAAAATTGTGAACAAGCCCATGGCTAAAATTAGCGGAAACGTGGGTTGCCCCAACATGCATTATTATTTATATTTTCTACTCCCTCCATTCCTAAATATAAGTCTTTTTTATTAGCCACACCTAAGAAAAGAATTTTTTTCATTAGCAGTGAACCCCACATGTCATAGACACAAAAATTGTGGCAAGATTCCCTTAGGCAAGCCAAAGTGCGTCTAACAATTTGAGCAACTCAGGTTAGGCAAGTGTGGCAAGTGTGGGAAAAATAATGTGGCAACATAAGACAAACATAGTCACAATCCAAACAGCCTGGTAATTTTTTGTGACATGCATGAAAATTTGGTTAGTTAAATTTATAGTCAAAATTTGGCAAGGTGCATCAAATCAACACATGCAAGTATCAGAAGAAAAGTCACAGCATGCATGCATGCATGCGTTGTACTCCCCCCGTTTCCAAATATAAGTCTTTTTAGAGATTGCAACAAGTGACTACATACGAAGCAGAATATGTCTACTCCTACATACGAAGTAGCCCATTTGAAATGTGTAAAAAGACTTATATCGAGTGCAGTGCTTTGATGTGTCGCGTCAACTCGTACAAGACCGAGAAATTTGAGTACTACAACGCCCTCTCCCTCGCGGAGTGAGCTCCGGTGCCTTAACTGCACCTGCCTTTGGCTGCATGACAGGAGGGCCAACCACCTGTTGGGCCTACCTGTCATAGACGCAAAGGTAGGAGCAGTAAGTAGAAGCTTTTGCTACACGCTATCCCTCCCGCACGAGGTGGACGAACATGCAGCAGTGGATTCGATACTGTAGAAGTAGGAGTAACATCATTGTTCGTCTTCTCGAAGAGGCGAAGAGCCAAGCGCAACCCGAACATGGCAGTTGCGAACGCTCGCATGGTGCGGTTCCTTGGAGTACTAGCCAGGCTCTTGCATGAGACAAAATTGCTATTTTTAACAATTAAACTACATTATCCATTGGTTGATACTCATTCTGCATAGGTCCACGCGCTTAGCACCGTTTCCTCCTGGGGTCACCAATGTTTATTTGCTAATTAATAGCATTGCATGCAATGAACTAGCCATTGCAAGTAATTAAAAGCATGCACACCTCTCATCTCTTATTAGTTGATATGTTAAGAAACAAGAAACAAGATAGAAGTTAATGCACCGCGCCTAAATGTTTTGGGACTATTTGGTTTTCGTAAGATGACTTACACACCTAGACGGAGGGAGTAGTATATCCTTGTAAACCGGAAAGGAGTATTTGCCTTTCTAGAGATTTCAACAAGTGACTAGACTACACCGTGTGCAGTACTCCCTCCCTTCCGGTTTATAGGGCTCAAATCTCATGAACCAAGGCATTTTGCGATTGGAGGAATGTATCTCGTACTTTACAAAACTACCCTAATTAAACTCATGCATTAATTACGTAGTTCTCTCATTTTCCTCTCTGCCTTGGTCGCGGTGCACATGCGGGACATTTCAAAGCATCCGGCCCCGCGTGCCATCCACCAAATCACAGCGAGGTGCTACAGTCAAGACTCACCTGTCACCCTGGTGTGGCCATCATGACCCGTCATATCACAAAACCCACACCTTTACCAACAGTGGTAAGGTGGCCTCCAAGTTGGACTGGACGAAGCAACCATCATTTCACTGGAACGCTCGTTCAAGCCCTTTCTTCCCTTTCTTGAAGAAAACCTCACTCCAGGCTACTCACTTCTGCCATTTTTCTTCTGTACCGACGAAGGAAAGGTGGGCGAATCAGTTATGCTACTATATTTTCATTCCAAGAATCTTCTTTTTACGAAGCACCGACCGATTCTCACATCCTATTCTTTTCCCGTTTTCATTGCGATTGTGGTTTCCTTTCAATTGCTTTTTTTGTCAGTTCATTGATGGATCCTGGAGCACTAGGCAAAGAGTTGCTGGCGGACAACCCACTAGAGACAGCGATCTCCAGGAAGCGAGCACCGACCAACGAGTTGACCATGTTGGCAGGCCAACCCATGGAGACGAAGAACTCCAAGAAACAAGCACTGGCCAAAGAGTTGAGGACGTTGGCAGACGAACTCCTCAAAGAAAGTTGGAAGAACAGCAAGGGCCCCACCGTGCCTACCCTAGGAACTCTGATTGCCACCTATGTGAGGCTCAAGACCGAGTTTGAGGAGATAGTCGCCGTTGAGAAGCAGTATTCCCCTGGCAAGGTGATGGCCCCCATCGAGGACGAGGAGATGGCCCCCGGAGGGATGAGATCCCCCGGTGAGCTGCATAAGGTAAAAAATAATGGCTTATTACCATAGTTGTGGTTTGTGATTATTTGCAATGTGCTTGCTAATATGTTAGGGTTGTGCAGGTGCCGGTGGACGCCCTTGATGATTCCGATGTCGTGGTCCGTCCTATTGGCATCGCCCCGGAGATCGATTCCGATGCCACTGTCCATCCTGTGGGCATCGCCCCAGAGATCGATTCCGATGTCGCGGTCAATCCTATGGACATCGACCCAGAAATCGATTCCCATGCCACTGTCCGTGCTGTGGTCATTGCCTGAGAGATCGATGACAAGAAATAGTTGGTCGCGCTAATCCTTCAGGGTAGTTTGCATTGCCCTGTGTTTAATTACCAGAACGATGCGTGTTATCAAACCATCTTAGGGCTAGTGCACTGTCTTGTGTGGGCGGATCTTGCTACTTTTGTTTGATAGTGAAACATGCGATGAATCATGCGAACCCTCTCCGAGTTATGGAAACAGATGTATCCTCACCAGCTTTTGATGTAATATATGGCATGCTTAGATGTAAGTTTGAACTGTTTATCATATCAGCAGGGCTTGTTTGATGATTCTTGGTGTTAGTAGGCTAGCTACTGTGCGAGCTATAGTACTTGCAAAACACTCACTGAAGAGAAATGCTGGGGCTGATGAGCTCGTGGTACGCTTATACTTATCCCTCATCGATCGACCAATAGCCCTAGCTCCTAAAATTGTAGGCTTAGCGATCGATCAGACAATAGTCGACATACATTCAGGCCTCATTTGGTTCATAGGGTAGGAAAATCGTAGCAAAAGTACAGAGAACGTTCAACACAAAATCATAGCAGTGCAGAGACGTACTCCCTCCGTTCCAAAATAGATGACCTAGGCAGGCTAGTTTGGCCTAGTGGGTTTCTGTGATATGATGTGGTACAATGCCATCCAGTCTTCGCGTGTGGTAGCAGTATTGTGGGTACAGTAAGTTTTCTTGAAGAAGCGGAATTCAACGAAGTCATGATGGTTCCTTTGTCCAAACAACTTACAGTGGGAAAGGTTGGGCCTGCGATACGACCGGGGTAGACCAGGATAATTTTGTGCATGGCAGGTGGACCAAGATGGTCGACGTCCCACATGTCGGCGAATGAAAATATTCTTTCCGATATAGAGGACGAGCAACGATTATTCATTGTTTATTTTTTATGAAAGCTATTGTCTCCACTGTTACGACGGAGGAGTGTGAAACACGGCAGCCCAGTGAACTTGGCATGTGCACCACTCCCTCCTTCCTCATGTAATGCCCAGGTTACAACTTTTTCTCACTTTCTCAATCTATTTCCTCTCAAATGTTTTTTACCTTTCTTTTTTAAGACACAATTGTTTTTATGCCTTTTTTTAGAATTCTTTTTTATACCTAGGAGCACGTGTAGAGACGGGCTCTTGCAGAGCCCACTCCTTGACTTTGTCAATGCCTCTCTCTCCTCCACATAAGGAGTACTACTTGCTATGCATGCATGCGGCGGGCAGCTGGCGTCTTGAGGGGCCAGGGCGGTGAGAGCGAGCTCCGGAAGCGGTCCGGACTCTAGCATGGCCCACCTCACATTATCACCATATATTTCTTGGAGTCCGTGCGCGGCGGGCAGGCGATCTCTTCTTCCTCCCCCGTTTCTCTCTTCTCAGCCGACGCCCGCTGAGCGATTAGATTTTGGCTATCGATAGTTTATTCAATTACAGTCCCACATGTCATGGAAATTGCAAGACAACCTGTGTCCCCTCTGGTGAGCTGCGTGCGGGCCGGACTGTCGGGGTTGCGACGCGTACGAGTCGTAAGTGTGCCGCCTTTTCCTTTAGAACTTGCGAAGCGTAACATTTTCACGCGGTTGATCGATAGAAATCCAGAACAAAATGACGAAGCGTATACAATGATCAAAGTGAGCTATCAAGACAAGTTCGATGACTGCCAATGCATTTTACTCGGTAATAAATGACCAGGATTGAAGGGGAATCCAAATTTGCTTCGTCTTCTATCCTTGAGCTCTTGACAA
Organism: Triticum urartu; assembly: GCF_003073215.2. Classification (NCBI taxonomy): domain Eukaryota; kingdom Viridiplantae; phylum Streptophyta; class Magnoliopsida; order Poales; family Poaceae; genus Triticum; species Triticum urartu. The sequence goes on from NC_053023.1 coordinate 178,828,224, forward strand.
ACCAATGCACTATACGGTTGTCCGGCCACTCCACCCCAGAGCTCTCACCAAGCGTCGTTCATGCCACCGCGCCGCACACTAACCGGTAAGGCAACGATGGCATCCCGCCGCGCCCAGTTCCTCGCCGCCCACGACCGCACACAAAATGGTAGGGAAGCAATGGCATCCCGCCGTGCCGAGTTCATCGCCGCTAGCGACCTCACAACTATGTGGGAGGAATTTCAAGATGCGAAGGCCGAATGGGCGGTAGAGCAAGAGGCGGCGAAAGCCGCACAAAGGGAGCGGAAAAGTCAGAAAGCACTCAAGAAAGCAGAGGCCCGCCGCCGCAAGAAAGAAAAGGACGCACGCGCTGCTACAGAGAGGTCAGCGTAGATCCAAGCACGGTGGGGTGTCGCCGACAAAGCCGGGAAGGAGAACGACGGCGTCTGGCCAGCATGTGAGAAGTAGTAGTACTAGTAGTCAGTGTGTGTGTCTGTGTCTGAGTACGAGCATGTACCAATACTACTAGTTACTACTGTAGTTTTTAGAGCAAATTACCAGTACATTATCCTAGACTAAATGGAAAAATTCCTATCCTAAGCATCAAATGGCATCTCTTTCTCTATAGGAATTGAGATGCATGTCATATCACTTCCTATGTTTTTCATATTCCTATCCTATGAACGAAAGGAGGCCTCTGTTGGAGTAACTACTGTAGCTAGGAGTACTCCTGGTATAGTAGTTTTCTTCAAGAAGCGGAATTTAACAAAGTCATGATGGTTCCTTCGTCCGAGCAACTTCGAAGTGGGAAGTGGGCCTATGATTTGATGGCTCATTAGTCATTGTTTCTGCGGCGTGATGACCTGGGTGACTCTCCCTTGGAGTTCTGTGTGCATGAGTGGACCAGGATGGTCGATGTCCCACATGTTGGCGAACGGAAGTATTCTTTCCGATATCAAGGAGCAAGGAAACCGCATGGTATAGTATCACTGTTGATTGGTTCGCAAAAGATAGTATCACTGCCGATTTATATTATTTTTTTATTTCTGATGAATGCTAGCGTTTCAACTCTTATGATGAAGGGTGCCAAACACGACATGTGCTGGATGTCCCACACGTCAGCGAAAGGAGTGGGACATGAACAGCGTGGTAGAGCCCAGCATAAAAAAATAGCGTGGTAGAGCATCTCCACTTCTTCCACTTCTGGGTCGGAGACCACATGTAGTAGTACTTAGTGGTATGAACGATACAAAGTGCGACCTGGAGAGAAAGACACGTCTAGTTGGAAGGTCTCGGGGCATACACGTAAACAAATATAAAAGTTAATATGTGCCTCCAACTAATATAGTAGTAGTAGAGTACTTAGGCACGTACTCCATAACATCACCGTGCATTGCACATACAACATTTAGTGGTAGTACGTAGTAAGAGACAAATGCCGCCCAAGAGTTCCCTTCTCGACCTACTTTTGGGTGTTTGGTAGAGTGTATGGAGGGTGCATGAGTCCACACTAGTTTAGCACAAATACACTAGAAGCATGCATGAAGAGAGCATGCATGAAGAGGGGTGTTGAGTTGAGCATGCATGAAGAGGGAACAACTATGCTGAGACGAGAACGCAACCAAACACACCCAATATGCCACGCATGTTCATACCATTTGTGCCTTTGTACTTCACTTACTGCGCTACATTACTCAGGTTCATACGCCCACTCCTGGGTACATGTCCGTCTCGTAGTTCCAGTCCCACGTGTTCTTCATATAGATGGAACGATCCTTGCATAACACGTGCACCTTGATGCTAGATGTCTCGCGTGTTGGCAAAAGGATGAACAAAGCTCACGTAAAAAAATAGAGTGGAAGAACATAGATTCCGGACGATCGAGAAGGAGCAAGGAACCTCGTGGTGGAGTGTCTGTACTCATAATATTTAATATTATTCAGCGATATAAAATTAACCAATCATCTCCACAGTGGACTGGAAGAGTACGAAACACGACAGCCCAGTGTAGTTACATCATACTAGTACATGGCTAACCCACGCTATCACCATATTTCTTGGCTTCCGTGCGACACCTATCTCTAGTAATCCAGCAGCCTGTATCGCTTCTCCCTCCTTGTCTCTATCAAAGTGCGGCGGGCTGGCGTTTCTGCCGTCTATTGAGGTCGGTTAACAATCACATGTTAGCGACATGCCAAGAGAATTCTAAAAAAAATCCTTTCACGTTCCGTTTTCAGAAAGAAAAAATCCTTTCACATACGAATTTGCCCGTATGCTTTGAGCAACTTGCATGTCCTATACTTCTCCTGTTTGATACTCTAAGTTAGCTAGAGGTTAGACTAACTCATGACTAACCCTGAACTAACTGTAGCCAAAGAGGTGTTTGGGTGACAGGGTTAGATTGACAATAAATGCACTTCATGGAGAGAGAAAAGTGATTTTTCAGTGGTCCCAATGAAAACTATCTCCAGTTAGCACCTCTTGGGTGGGATAGTTTTTTTGGTGGGTTCGGTCCAACTTGCTCCAATTTAAACCCTCATGCTTGGATACTTTAGGGCTACTAGTACAAATGCCCGTGCGTTGCACCGGGCGATCTTTTTTTGTAAAACCTGCTCCTACTCCGAGTGCCACTATGCGCCACTTCTTATATCCAAGACAAATGTCGAAACTAAGGTTACCCTCATTCGCTATAAGGTGAAAAATAATAACATCACAACCCATCACCACACACACAATCTGCTTCATCCACTTGAACACGGTAACCAATCTGTCTCATAGTTATCCTTCTTCCCGCCGTTGTTGACATAAGCCGCTCACCTAGTCGCAACGTGTCTGAACATGGTCAATCTGAGGGCGATGAACTCACCCACCACACTATCATTGAACCACACCGGCACAAGATAACATTTATTATAACTTTAAAACCTAATCTTGTCGAGCTGGACCGTGAGGGCTGCCTTCCACGAATTGCTTCCTAATGTTCGTGATTGTTACATACTGATTTTTTTTCACAACCAATATTTGTTAATTTGGTAAAATTTGTATAATATCAACCTTCAAATTTGGAGTATAGTAAATGAAAAAAAGATGAAACATAATTGTTTGCAATGGAAATCTAAATTGTTAACAGATCACCTAATGATATACACATTTCCACGTATAAATCTTCAATACACATTACTACAAAAAAGATCATCTGCCCATTCCGAAGGAACTGAGATTTATCAGGAAATGACTCAGCAGTGCAGTAAAATTTGTTCACATTGACAACGTATTCTCCGATTTTCTCTTGAGAATTAAGAATGATACTAATACAAAACTTAGTTTTTACATCCACATTATACATCTATGCACGCAGATGAAGCCAATGGTAGTGATACAAATAAAAGGCGGCTAATCAACCGGCGTGACTACCGCTCGCCAAAGTACGGCTCGCATGCGAAGCAACCTCACCTTTCTTGGATATGACATCAAGTTCATGATCGATTCCTATGAACTTCACGACAAACCCAAAAAAATGCATAGATGTTTCTTTCGTGAAATAAACGATAGATGCGATCATGAGAAGATGCACTACTAAACTGAACCGATAAATAAAGACGATTTAAGCCCGTGCATTGCAATGGGATAAAATGATGCGATGCAGAACCAGCTCTATCATAGGCTTGAGTGTTCGGGGTGCAGAAGCATCTCCGCCTAGGGTTGAATGCTCTTAGGGGAGGGCGGTGGCAGCAAAGCATTTGAGCTAGTTGAGACCAGTGCGCGTGCGTTTTTACATTTTCCTGATAGTATATTTTGTTTTCAATAGTAACTTATTGGTATTTCTAGTGCAAGCAATAAATAAGCAGTTGAAAGCACACCAAATACATACATTAATCCACTACTCAATACATACTGGATCACAGTGCTAAAGTCTGTTTCTAATTACAGAGTTTACATTTTTTAGATGATACAAAGCACAACACGTGCTCTCAGGCGAGATCATAGAGCATTAGTATTGGTGTGCATATGACACAATTACACGGCAAGGCAACGGACTTAAGCATTAGTAGTGGTGTGGATACTACACAATCACAAAATGTAGTACTGCAAGCCAGCGCACATGTATGTTTACTGATAGAATGCCAAACATATGCATCTCCGTCGGGCATTTGTGCTAGTAACGAGAGAAAAAGGGAAACTGAATTAGCTTACTCTTAACATTTAAACACTGAAAATAAGAGGGAAACCAGAGGCTTGTGTAAAAAAGAGGGAAAACTGAGACACCAGTAACCACCTAATTGATGACGTTAATTATACCTGAGAAACCATTTATCCATCACATCTCTAGAATGTGCAGAGGACCCTCGTGCAGGAGCAAGGGAATCAAGCTCATCAAAGAAAATTACTCATGGGCGTGCTGATCTAGCCTGAAATGGACAGTGAAAACTGAAAACCCGAGTATATGTGCATATTTCATGGCAATTACAAACATGGCTTGTGCAGATGGATATACCTTCTAAAAGATGTCCCTGATATTCCTCTCTGACTCTCCAACATACATGTTTATCAGTTCTGGACCTTTTACGCTAAGAAAGTTTAATGAGCACTCAGTTGCTACTGCTTTCACAAGTAATGTCTAAAAATTCAAAAGGAAACATCCTAGTTAGCATGTATTATCTTTGTTGTCAGATACAACTAACTTTCAAAAAATGAGGATGAAAACTCAATTCAGACAAAGTATAAAACTCAGTACACCTACCTTCCCAGTGCCTGGAGGTCCATATAGCAGGACACCTGATCGCTTAAGCAATTTAGAGCAGTACACCTGATACAGATATAAGGTTGCACTTGTAGAACTTATTTCTTTGGACATGGGAATCAAAAAGTCAGTAATAGATGATAAAATAGATTTATTTAGGTAGTTGTGAAATATATTTTTCAGCTCCAGTAGCAACAATGGAGATATCATATTTTAAATAAATAATGGACATGATATTCTACAGTAACAATGAAGATGTCATATTTCAAATAAATAATCGCATGATATTCTACAGTAACAATGGAGATATCATATTTCAAACAAATAATGGATACAATTTTCTACAACTGCCAAATATCAGGACAGAACCCAAGAGAATTCATGATTATCCTCACCAAAATATCATTCTAGACTGAATACCTGTGCTACATGCCTCGTTTGACTATATAATTTTGTCGACAATAGAATACATCAGAGTAACAAATTAAAAATTGATAGCAAATTTCCCATGATCTTCCACTTTTATTTGTCCATGAACTTATATTCACCAATAATAACATGCAATATTTTCAATCACTGAACCTAGCTACCCAAATATGTATCTTTCAGACCAGACTAGAGAATTGTTCAAATTCTTGTTGAAATCGAGCTAGCTTTAGTAAAATTCCTACGCCCCAAAGAATCATGCATGAAAAAACCAACACAAGTAAAGAAGGTAACTGTGTAGCTTACATTGAGCTTCCAACTTTGATCATTGGTAGCTACAGAGTAAGTACAGAACAAGCTAACGCATTGTCCAGTTAGCGTGCAACTGACTCCAACGCACAAGTAGAATTCATTGCCCCAGCACCTGCCGCCGAAGGCGCTGCCCCTGCGAGCCGCTGCATCCTATCCCGCTGACCATCGTATCCAGCCTTCATTGCGCATGGCAGCCGCAACAACTTTTGTCTCCTCCTGGTCCGAGCATGCCCACAACCCGTACAAGCAGTTATTCCCCATCCTCCTTGCATATTTCCCGTCTAAATCAATGACTGCCGGAGAGGAGTGAGGCAAGACGGGGAGGCCTAAAACAGAGGAAGGCGAGGGGTGCACGCGCAGGTTTCTCATTGATGCATGGCATCGGCAAAATGTCCAGCATGCGCCCTGCGACACCACATCACACTGTAGTATGCCCTTTATTCCTTTGGTTAAGTTTGACAGTGTTGTTTCCATCTTTTGTACACCAGTGTGTGAACCATACTACCGATACTATGGCATATATCAAGTGCCTTATCAGCATAAGAAGAAAACTACTGTAGCTTACACCCTCGATCAAGGCAAGAACATCTGTTTGGGGTTTAATTAGGATATGATGGATTGGATACTATGTATTTTCTTTTACTTTGGATGGGTTCTCTTGTTGTAGATCAGTTGTGTCACCGTGATGATGCACTTGATTCCCAACTGCCTTGCATGCTGTTGTGCAATGCACATGCCCGATACGATGGGCAACCAAAAGATCTAGACAGAACAGAGTTCTGCTATTTGTCATAAAGGGCTATTCCATGGGCTCAAGGTTCACTGGTCACTAACTATTCCATTGTTCATCTTCTGATTTCTAGCAATTCTATCAGCTTCATCGCATAGCCTAGTACAACAGAACAAAAGATGCAGGTAATATGTTGAAAATCATGCTTATATTGCATGCCTCTTGCAAGGTTAGCTTTAGTACATACCTCAAATGGAAAACCTGCAGAAGAAGTTCCGGCGAAGTGTGGAGCACGTGCGGACGGCGGAAGGTGTTCCGGCAATGCGTCAGAGGTGAGATCGGATGCTTTTGGGGCTGGTTAGGCAAATTAAAATGTGAAGGAAAGCTTCTTCATGACTATAATACCGGGAACAAAGGTGACTGCATGCATCAGAAGGTCTCGTCAGCAACTGAGAAGAGCACGATGGCAGATCTCAGCTTTCTCAAGGCATCATGGGGCTAGATCGCAAAATCTTTACCACCAAAATTAAATGCACAACAATAAAAAAAAAGTTCAATGCATTAACAGCTGTAAAAAAATCACAACAACCTATTCAACATTTCAGTTGCTAAATTGTCACATCCATAAACAGACCTACCTATGCACTTACAGCAGAGTATTTGAATTTTTAGGTCTGCTATAAATAAATACCATCACTAAGGTTAAATAATACATATTAGGAGCTACATGCATTTGAAGGGACACCACTCGTGTCCTCTAGAATTTTCACCGTGTCCCAAGGAAACATTGCTCACCTCATGAGGAAACATTGGTTCAGCAAGAAGGAAAGAGCACAAAGAGCTGACACTGAGCTTAAATTGGTTGAGCAAGAGTGTTTGCACTGTAGCCTTGTTTTCAATCTCTGCACATACTACCATTCCCTTTCCAAAACTAACCATCCTATCAACAGTACTACCAATGTTGCAATCCTTTTTATCCGAGCCAACTATAGTTGAAGCTTGGGCAGAGTCATGTGTGTGGACGCCCTAATTGAGCATCAAAGCTGAATCCAGCATTTGTCGGGTGCCACAGCCGCCTCCTTCTCAGCACCGTAGCGATTGTGCCTCAGGTACCATCCCTTGTTGCGTCTGGCCATGATGATGTGCCTCTCGCTCTGTCCATCACATGGCCATTGCCGAACACAACAGCTCCATTGGGAGGTTCAACACACTGCGAGGATTCTAACAACCGCAGGATCCAACCTTCTTGTCTCCATGCCCTTCGCTCATCAAATTCAATAGACATATGCGATGTGAAGACGATGGTGTCCTCTAGTCCAGCTGCTCTTGAGTCCGACTGAGCCATCCTTCTCGAGGCCTTCGACTGGCGTATGTGGATTGTCCGTCATCCCCACTGTCCCTGACATCTACCTCCCAGACCCCATCGGTGCCGTTGGGGTGGCGGCACTTGCCCGTGATTGGGGCTTCTTCCACCTCGTCTTGGGGATGTGGAGCTCCAGCGGTGACTATTGAGCCTACCAGGTCGACAACGGCGGTCACCTCCAGCGGCACCAGATCAGCGCGTCTCGGGATGGCGGCGCCTTGAGGAGAGAGGAGTGGCATGGCACCACGTCGCCTGCAGCCGCCGCTCAGGAGGGGCAGATCGAGCGAATTGAGACGGACGAAAAAAATGAGTGGAGGAGAAGGGGGCAAGAGCAGAGGAGGGAAGGGGAGGAGAAGAGGGGTGACCGGAGCGTCGGTGCGCCACCAACGGGGAGGCCGGAGAGGTGGCGGATCGAACCCTAGCTCGCAGCACCGGATCGAGCGTCGCCGGGATCGGTCGCCTCCTGGCGGCTGGGATCGGGAGGTGAGGAGAGCCCGTGCTTTTGTGTGCTTGAGAACTGCAGGTTGAATATTGGATACGACAGGGGGGTTTTGGAAAACAGCCTGAACAAAACGTTTTTCTCACTTAAGAAAGGACTGCATGTTCAATAAATAAAAAACAAAAAAACTTTTTCACAAAAAACCCGCGACGGTGAACCAGGAGACTCAATCCATGCTTTATTATTATTATGGAGAGATTTGAGCCCCAACTAGCTCAAACTAACTCTAACCCATGGATCCAAACAGGGCCTATGGCCAGTCTCGACGCGGAGCAGTTGCGTGCACCGGGAAGCAGCACTCTCTCGGCCGTCGCGCCACTTCAAAGCCGACGCCAGTGAGAGGTCACCTCCGCTCTGGCCGGGCATTAATGCGGCACTGACGCTCCTGGGCGACGCTGACCGTTTCACACGGGAAGCGCGCGCTAGCAAGGGAATATAGGTTTTGAACTGTTTCAGGTGTAGTACTGGTAGTTTGCAAAACTACTCAATTATTGCACTCAGTTTCCTAAGAAATTGTGGTAAAAACGTTACTCCATAGCCCGCTTCCCTTCTCCTTCCTCTTCCACCGCCCGCACACGTCCGCGGGAAGCGATCGGTCAACCCTTATATAGGAGTGCTAGCACAAAAAGATGCATGCATGACCACTAAAATTTCCCATATTAAAGCACCGCTCCGGCGGGAGTATGGCGTATGTTGTTACCTTCGGCCGACCCATGGCTACCGGGCGACGGCGACCAGAGAAGAGGCGGCGGGAGGGGAATGAATGCAGCTACTGTTTGGGTTCGCCTTCCGGCTTAAATAAATGTGCAGCATCACGTGTACCCGCGGGTGCACAAATTGTAACATACGTGTCTGCTTAAGTGGGCATCACGTAACTGGTGTGTGTGTGAGAGAGATTCTGAGAGACAGAGTGCGTGTGTGCGACTCTACTCTTCGGACATGTACTCAACCTTTTGCATCGGGATATAAGTATAATGGTATTTACTTTAGCTAGTGATTTACGTGGCCATGTTAACGTGGTTGTGTCAAAAAATGTCACTTACTGCTCATGATTTGCGTTATATAATTACAAGCAAGATTCTCGTGCATTGCAGGGAACATCACTATGCATTTTTTTACAAAACACCTGTTGTGATTGACCAATGCAGGAGTAATCCCATGTGTAAAAACTAATGATATATCGAGAATTTTATCGGAAAACTGGTATCTCGAGAATGTCATCGAAAAAAATGAAAGATGAGAGATAAGGCGAGGAGGAGTGGAGCGTGATGGTGACTGGTGGTCGGAATGGGCGGAGGCATGGGGATGGACGGCACCGGCAGGCAGCAGCGGCCACCATGCATGCTAGATTGTTCCAGAGACTTATTCCTTTTTAATTGCTGAGCAATGAGATTGCGGGAGATAATGATGTGGAGAGAGGTGCGGGTATCTTTTGTAAAATTATCATAGTTTGCTTTCTATCCTCAGATATAGATCATACGGTCTGTATTACAAGATGGCATGCACACCATCACCGCCAACTCATTTTTTATAAGGGTACAGATGATAAGTTTGCTGACTACTAAAGTAAAGTGGAATTTGTCCATGTTATGCAAGTAAATAAAGGTGATTGTTTATCATACGGGTAAGGTTGGATGAAGGGTGGTAGGAACAAATGCTCCGCCTAGAGCATGTGTGTGTGTGATGGAGTCTTAGTGTGTGTGTGTGGGGTGTGTGTGTGTGAGAGAGAGAGAGGAGAGAGAGATGGAGTCTTAGTTTGTGTGTGTGTAGAGGGAGAGAGAGATGGAGTCTTAGTGTGTGTGTGTGTGGGGGGGTGCGTGCATGCGTGCGTGTGTGTGTGTGTGTTTGTGTGTGTGTGTGTGTGAGAGAGAGATGGAGTCTTAGTGTGTGTGTGTGTGGGGGGGGGTGCGTGCGTGTGTGTGTGTGTGCGTGTGTGTGTCGCGGGGTCCTCTATGGCGGATGTAATTTAAGTGTGCATGGCTTCATCATAGAGAGGTGATGTGTATGGCAGAGGCCACCAACGATGGGGTGCGAGAGAGTAAGTGCCCATAGAGAGGGAACAGAAGGTGTGTGCGCATGAGAGGAGTCGACATGCAGAGAACGTGTTTGTTCGAGAGACACCGAGGAAGACTACTATATATTGATGGTGCATGTAGGCGGGAATTAAACAAAGGGATGGTCTTATTGGTTTCGGGGATATAGGGGAAGAGTGAGGGGCGGGGGGGGGGGGGGGAGGGGGGGGGGGGGGGGGGGTAGCTAGAAGGAGATTGTTAAGTGTGAGTGTGTGTTTTACCCATCTAGGCGGAAGTTATGTGCACAAAAGAGGAGAATGATTCGATGTGGCGTTAGGATTGAGGGTAATTAACTACGTATGGAGACATAGAGACCTTGAACGTGCCTGTGTGAGAGGTATACATGTATACGTGGGATGTGTGTGTGCGCACGCGCATGATCGAGATAAAAGAAAGAAGACATAAGTCATAAGATCAACGGCATGGGAGAGACGGATCGGTATGACAATATGCATGCATGTGAGAATGCAGGGAAGAAGGCCCGACAATTGAGCATGTGTTTTTTGTCTTTAAGAGATAGTGGCGTGGGCTGGAGCATGTATCTATGGCGAGTAGAGGGAGTGAGGCGCAACGATTGTGCAAAAGAGACCAACCTATAAATGCATATGTATGGAGAGACATATATAGTGTGGGTGATAGGAAGCAAGACTCCGTGCGAGAAAGAAATGTTGACTGAGAAACTACAGATAGATACAGATATGGAGATGCTAGCTAGAGGGACATCCGCTAGTTTGGGTGTTGGAGATGACCGTCAGGTGGTTCAAAGGGTGAAGTTATATATGTGTGTGAGAGGGCACTTGACTGCATGTAGAGAGAAAAATATGTAGTGTGCGTGATAGGAATCAAGAGTGAGGGCGAGAAAGAAGGTTGATGGAGAAACAGATAAATAGAAAGATAAAGATGCTAGCTAGTGTGCGTTAGAGATAGGAGTCGAGTGGATCAGAAGGCTGGGTTATGTGTGTGTGGGTGTGAGAGAGATAGAGAGAGGGTGCATGAGTCACATACAAACAGATATCAGAGAGAAATGAGATCCAGAGAGACGGAGTTTTGTGTCTGCGAGAGAGAAAGATATTTCACAACGAGAGTGATAGCTAGAGAGACATACAAGGGAACACAAGATATCTCTGGGGAGAGAGGGTGTGTGTGAGCGACATGCAAGAGAACAATGGAGAAATATGAGACCCTGGGAGACAGAGTTTGTGTTTGTATGTGAGAAAGAGATATTGAAGAGGAAGAGTCGTAGGTTCTCATATCTAAGGAGCGAAAGACATCTCTGTATGAGGGGTGTGCGAGTGGCACACATGGGAATAGTAGAGAGAAATGAGACCCCGGGAGAAAAAGTTTTGTGTTTGTGTGAAAGAAAGAGATTCCACATGGAGAATCATAGTTAGAGACACATAGCAGGGAGCAAGATATACTTAGAGAGAGATAGAGTGATGAAGGTCGAGGGAGAGAGTACCGTTAGTGTGTTACGAAGATAAAAGATCATTGTCGACATACAGGTAGCACGAGAGATACCTGAGAGACGATGAACGCGTATAGGTCCAGAGAGATAGTCCTACATAAGCATGAGTGATAGCTATATGAGACGAATATCTGTATTAAAGGGGATTCAAATATTTAAACTGGAGATCACGACATCGATAATATTGTAACGCAAATTGGTGTATCAAACATGCATATTCATTTGAATTTGGGCACACGTGTAATGTTATATAGTTTATCAATATTGGTGATCCATAGATTCTTCAATTACAAACAATGCATGGTTTATATGCAATTAATGTCTAAACAACATTACACTATATGTTGCGTGTGTGAAACACATTATACATGTTTGAGAAGTAAAAAAAACCCGCATGAAACACACATTAATTGGAGACAGTTCGCGAGGAATGCATACATTGGATTTCAACATAAAGTGGTTTCAAATATTTGAAAATCCAAATTGATGGATACAACCTTATGAATCTGAGATCATGCCATTTGTAAACCATATTTATGTATAAATGGCGTTGTGCTTTTGAAAGTATATATAAAAAATGATGTATATAGAATGTAATTCCAATTGAAAATGGATCCCGCCCAAAAAAATAGAATACAAACGGGATTCGAATTGAGTTGGCACGGTAAACGTGCACTCTGCAAAATTTGAACGAAGCGGGGAAAGTCGCAGTAACCGCCCGAAACCAAAATCTGCGAGATGGAAATCACTACTGCCTATCCCTGCCAGGCAAACCCTATCTGCTGGATTTCTATAGGTTTCGATAGGGGTAGGTTTGTAATGTCACCCAAACGTGACGTAACCGCCTCTCACCCGGATTCATACACGATGGGCACCAAAACACAGTGTGTCCTCGGCCGAAATCGACTCCCTCCCTGATTCATATTCATACACGGTGGGTGCCAAAAACAAACTCTTGTCGGCAAATATTCAGTGTATGCGAGATTACCGTCCTATCCCCAACCGACTAATGTTGCTGTGATGTAGTAGAAATTTGAAACGGGGGCTAAGTTTGTAAATTTCCTCGCATTTGAGACAAGTGCGCCCTGAATACATGGTTCCCCCTTCCTCTCTACCTCCCTTTTCCCCATTCGTACTCCGTGGGCGCCAAAACACCCTCTCCACCCCACCCTCCTCCGTCCGCCGCCGTCCGCCACCCCATCCACCGCCGTCCTCCTCCACCATGCCAGAGCTGATACCCGATGCCGCCGTCCATTACAAGAGATCGACCTATCTCATCCACGGCTTCGGACCGGGATCCTTGCATCCTGTTCTCTCGCTTCATCCCTGCCGCCGTCCACCTTGCCGGCGCCGCTCCTACGACCGTCTCGTCCACCGCGCCCTGCTGCCACCGTCTACCCTCCTAGATCTGCTTCCATGCCGCCGACATCCATCGCTACCCCAGCACCGTCAAATTTGCAGCAGATGCATACACGACGCCGCACCAGAGGTGGTACTCTTTCGTATCTGCTCAACTTATTTATCACAGCAAGAAAATAGATGGCCATTGCTTTACTTTGATTTCTTGTCTTGGTTGTGAAGTTGCCTTTGTCCGGTTTGCACCTTCAGATCCGCCATGGCACGCCCAACACTATACTCCCAATGCTTATGGTTTTCCCTTTTATATTCCACACTAGTTAAATCACAGTAGACTAAATTTCAAAATTGGGTCAGTCGATTTTTCAGAGCTCGCCGGAGTTCGCCGGTGCGATCGAAGGGGCTCGGGTGGTTGTGGGGCCTCGCCGAACGAAGAAAACTCAACGCGGGTGGGGGTTGGGGCGGGGGGGGGGGTGGGGGTGGTGGAGGAACACAGGCGTGGGGGCCAGTGGTCCGGCCGGCGGCCCGTGCGGTGTTCTGTATGGGAAGAATCAGAGACGAGGAAGAAGAAGGATTAGGAGACGTAGGATCTTCATCCAACCGCCTGAAATGGTCAAGAGACAGCTGGGGGTTGCATTCTTAATGCGCTCTGGTTCATCATGTGTGGGCACTGCGCAACCAACATTTTATTATCCAAAATCTGCTTGCTCTTCTTTACCATGTTCCTCTTTCGTTCTTCTTTAATATGTACTCTCTCCGTTCCTAAATACAAGTCTTTGTATAGATTCCACCATGGACTACATATGGAGCAAAATGAGTGAATCTACACTCTAAAATGTATCTGGATACATCTGTATGTGATCCATAGTGGAAATCTCTACCAAGACTTATATTTTGGAACGGAGGGAATATGATAGTAGTACAGTATGTTCATTGTACTGAAGATGAGCAGGGACATTTGCAGTGTAGAGGTCTATACGGTTGGTTGTGATGGACACTTTGAGCCTCTTTGATTCGTAGGATCTTGTAAACATAGGAATAGGATTTGTAGTGGCCTGCCCACTTGAATCCTATAAGAATAGCAAGGAAATGCGGGGAGCTGTGTCGCCTTTGAGAGTTACACTGATATTAACAGTACCGCACCTTCACTTGAAGAGAGCTGGTATCCGAAGCCTTTCTAGCCGTACCGGCAATACTAGCACATATATTCCAGCAAGTTCCACTTTGCTGATTTTACTCTGATGCTTAAGGTTTTCCCGTTATATCTACACTATGATCTGTGTAGCTGCTTCGTGTCACACTAGCAGCAGTCCACTCTTGAAGCTAAACACTGCAATGACTTACAAAATTGGCACCAAGGCATTGAGTGCCATTCTGGATGCAATGAAACTCATACGCTCCCCACCTGTTGATTCTTGTTCAGAATATGATCCTAATGACTATTCTAACCTCGAGGAGTCAAAGGCAGATGGCCTGTCCTATTCACCCATCAAGGTGCATGTTCTAATTTGGCAATGTTTTATTGATTACGGGTATCTTGCATATGTTGTCTTGCATTTCTTCTACTTTGTTGCACCGCCATCTTCTTAGTTTACTCATCATATATGTCGAGATGCCATGCCCATCCATTATCAATACATATTCCATCTATCATCATACCATGTTTTTTCACTCAAATGTTGTTCTTGTGCATCAGACATCAAAAAGGAAGAGGGTGATTGCTGAACTTGAAGGAGCACCAGCAAAGTCCTTGAAAAACATGATGGTGCCTGAGAAATCAGACATCACCCCACTTATATTGGCTGTACAACCAGTGACACAAAACGTAGGACCGACTCCAGCAGACTGTACACAGACTTCACTAGCCACACCACTATCCCCACCACACAGGACCTGCACTCCAGCAAAAGGTATACCGATTTCATTTGCCATAGCACCAGCTGTACCACAGAAAAATCCCACTCCAGCAAAAAGTACAGCAAGTCCACCGGCCGAAGACCTATCCCAACTGCAGAGACGGCCAATTCCTGCAGACTGGAACCCCATTCCATTTATTCCCAGTTTAAAAGACAATGCTTTCAATGTTGTTAGGGACTACGTGCATATATTCCCATCATGGGAAGATTATTGTGAAGACAAACACCATTTTCACATCTTCCTGTCCAACTTACGTGTAAGTGCTATTATTCATGGTTATTATTTTCCTGTTTTCTGCTGATTGAACACATCAATGATTTACATTACATTGTTGTAACTAGGCGAGGGTCAATCTGGATAGTCATGACGAGCAAAGCTTGCTTGTGCTTTTCAAGGAAGCATTGCGGCAGTATCGGTGTTACCCGAGGAAATCACACTTTGATGGCAAGTCTATAAACGAATTTCCGGTGAAGTCTCATGTGCTAAATTTAGAAGACATTGAATGGAAAAACCTTGTTATGCACTGATCTCGTTCCCAGGATGAGGTACTGTCTATGAAATCACATGACAATTTGAACTTCTACTTTTCCGCATGTGCCTTACAGATCTTTTTTGCAGGAAATCTGCTCGAAGAAGAATTCCGGTTTGACAAGAACGACAGGATATCGCAAATATGCTGCCCGCTGCTTTGCTCTTGTTATTACCTGTTGTCATGTATCACTGTACTTGCATACATACCTGGTTCATTATGTGACAGCAGTATGCATGATAGCTTGCTTATCAATTGTTCGCTCCACATTATCTGATCTGTATGAATGGTTACATTAGTGTAGAATATATCCAATGCCAATGTTTTTTTAGCTCTGCATTGTTCTTGTAAGTACATGCTGTCCTTTATCAGTGTGCTTATAATGACAGGTAGTTGTTCATGTACCATCACTCTGCAACTTATTTTCCTTTTCCCTCCATTTTCTACACATCAGATCTATATTTACTCTTACCACAAGGTTGGTACTGAAGAAGTTTAGCTGTGCATTGCTCTTGGCTGTACCTTTTGCCTGTATCGTTGCACTTACATTTATAGCTACTTGGTTATGTAGCATCACTCTTCATCTTATCTTAAATATTCTCCATTTTTTCGTATATTATCACATCTATATTTACTGTTAACAAAATGTAGAATAAAGGCAATGCTTTTGAAGAAGATTTTGTGGTAAACTTCTTGAATTGCCCCCCCATCAGCATGGACAAGGCCTTTATAGAGCCTGCCTTCACCAATAATGTATGTTTGTCCATCTCAAGCCTTCAAACTTTGTTGTATATATTTGGTTAGGCATGACTGCAATAGCTGTTTATTTTTGGTGTTTGCATCAAATTGCTTGTTTAAAGTTTATTATGTAGTTCATAAACAAAAGTTTTTCCTTTCTCAATTTAAGTTTTCAGTTGTACAACCAAGTTCCTTCTTCATACCATGTAAATTAAACTATACAGAGCAAGTGATTTTCTTTTGCACTGCATGTATGCTTCTGTTCTTCATCCGTAATCCAGTGGTGTGGTGAACCTACCCACTACAGCACAATGTCATATTCTGCAATGTCGTAACTATGAACAATGTCATATCATTCTACTATTATTTAAACCGTCTCTTTATTTGCCAATCTGAAATGGTATAAATTGACAACACACCAACCATTGATACTTATGAGTTCTTGATCTGTAATCCAGTGGTGTCGTGAAGCTGCCAACTCCTTCACAATGTGATTTCCTACCATGTCTTGACCTGAACAATACCATATTGTGTTAATGCAATTTTAAACTATGTCACTTTATTTGCCAGTAAGAAATGTGATGAATTTTCAACACTGATACTTTTATGTGCAAAACCTGCCATCTGTCTGCTTGTTTATCTTTCAGCGTGAGGAAGATATAAGTGTTGAACAAGCGCAGTCTCATCATCTTGCTCAGCTGCTTGCGCTGCAGCTCCCCAGCAGGGCTAACCTTTCTTGAACTCTATTGAA
This sequence comes from Triticum urartu, assembly GCF_003073215.2. Taxonomy (NCBI): domain Eukaryota; kingdom Viridiplantae; phylum Streptophyta; class Magnoliopsida; order Poales; family Poaceae; genus Triticum; species Triticum urartu. The sequence continues at coordinate 178,845,102 of NC_053023.1, forward strand.
GTGCTGTCGGTTTTGTATATTATTTTGTCGGCGTGTTTATTTGCACTGGTGGCGATCTTTGATGCCCAGTGTATGTAATCTGCTGTCTGCTTGTGCTTTATTATCATAGTGGCGAACTTTGATGCCCAGTGGATGTAATATGCCGTAATTTCTTTATTGTATAGTCTAGGTGTTTTCTTATTCACGATGCTGTAGTTATTTATTGTATATATATCCTGTCTTTGCAGTAAACCGGCCAAACCGTAAAATTACGGTACATAATCGGGCCGTCATGCAATCACGATGTAGGTTGGGCCTGAAACGTGCCGAACAGCTCACGGTTCGGCAGCAGCCCGAAATGAACCCCGGCCCATGATTGTGCGAATCAAATCACGGGCTTTTAACAGGCCAAAATTGTCTCGGTCCTTGTTTGGCCTAATCAGATATCGGCTGCGAGCAGACCAGATGCAAACCGGGCCGTAGTTAGGCCCAACTATATGACGGGCTTTTAACAGGCCGAAATTAATATAAGGCCAAAATGTTAAGCGGGCCCTTAACAGGCCAAAACTAATATCAAGCCGAATTACTAAGTGGGCCTTTAGCAAGTGGGCCCAAAAGTATAGTGTCCAGTTGACGGGCCGAATCTGATATGGGCCATAATTGAGCCCAAAGCCTCTTAAAGGGCCGGACCTGATCTGGGCCGCAATTTGGCCCAGAACATGGTAGGCTTTTAACGGGCCGTATCTCATATGGGCCACTATTAGGCCCGGAGCGTGGCAGGCCATTAACAGACCGGATCAAATATGGGCCGACATTTGGCCCAAAACATGGTAGCCAGTTAATGGGCCGGCCTACTAGGGTCCTCAAAATCTTGTGGGCCTACGGCTGGGCCGGCCCATTAATGTCGGTGAAAACTCGTGGGCCTTTAGTTGGGCCGGCCCATTATGATCTGCAAGAATCTTGTGGGCCTTTACCTTGGTCGGCCCATTATGGCACACAAAAATCTTGTGGGCCTTTACCTGGGCCGGCCCATTATGACCCGCAAAATCTTGTGGGCCTTTAGCTAGGCCAGCGCATTATGGTCCGCAAAATCTCCTGGGCCTTTAGCTGGGCCGACCCATTATGGTCTGCAAAATCTTGTGGGCCTTCAGTTGGGCCAGCCCATTTATACTTGATGGGCCGGTCCATGTGTCAACATATCATAGGCGCGTCTCGCCCATTGAATGAGTGACACCTGTGCCAACGCGGACCTGACACGTGTCTCCTCCAGCCAGTGATGATTTTACACGTGGAAAATCCCCATTGGTCGGGGCTGTAACGGGTTATCGGATACAAAACCCGACCCGATAGCTTAACGGCGTTCCGTTACGGTGGATGCCACGTGTCGGTCACCCTTGACGAAAGCACTTCTGTGACGCGCGATTTATCGTCATGGAAGTGGACACTTCCGTGATGATAATTTTGGTAATGTCATGGAACACTTCTACGACAGCACAGGCATGCCTATCTTGATTCTGTCATAAAATCGTCATGGATGTACATGCATGACAGAAAATGCGACCTACTGTGACAAACACGTATCATCACAGAAGTGTATTTTTTTGTAGTGTAAGTGGGAGTTCTTAAGTAATATGATTAATTGAACTTAAATTTATCATGAACTTAGTACTTGATAGTATTTTGCATGTCTATGTCTATTGTAGATAGATGGCTCGTGCTGTTGTTTCGTTGAATTTTAATGCGTTCCTTGAGAAAGCAAAGTTGAAAGATGATGGTAGCAATTACACGGACTGGGTCCGTAACTTGAGGATTATCCTCATTGCTGCATAGAAGAATTACGTCCTGGAAGCACCGCTAAGTGCCGAACCTGCTGCAGGAGCAACACCAGATGTTATGAACATCTGGCAGAGCAAAGCTAATGACTACTCGATAGTTCAGTGGGCCATGCTTTATGGCTTAGAACCGGGACTTCAACAACGTTTTGAATGTCATGGAGCATATGAGATGTTCCAGAAGTTGAAGTTAATATTTCAAGAAAATTCCCAGATTGAGAGATATGAAGTCTCCAATAAGTTCTATAGCTGCAAGATGGAGGAGAATAGTTCTGTCAGTGAGCATATACTCAAAATGTCTGGGTATCATAATCACTTGACTCAGCTGGGAGTTAACCTTCCTGTTGATAGTGTCATTGACAGAGTTCTTCAATCATTGCCACCAAGCTACAAGAGCTTCATGATGAACTATAACATGCAAGGGATGGATAAGACGATTCCCGAGCTCTTCGCAATGCTAAAGGCTGCGGAGGTAGAAATCAAGAAGGAGCATCAAGTGTTGATGGTCAATAAGACCACCAGTTTCAAGAAAAAGGGCAAAGGGAAGAAGAAGGGAAACTTCAAGAAGAACGGCAAACAAGTTGCTGCTCAAGAGAAGAAACCCAAGTCTGGACCTAAGCCTGAGACTGAGTGCTTCTACTGCAAACAGACTGGTCACTGGAAGCGGAACCGCCCCAAGTATTTGGCGGATAAGAAGGATGGCAAGGTGAACAAAGGTATATGTGATATACATGTTATTGATGTGTACCTTACCAGAGATCGCAGTAGCACCTGGGTATTTGATACTGGTTCTATTGCTAACATTTGCAACTCAAAACAGGGACTATGGATTAAGCAAACACTGGCTAAGGACGAGGTGACGATGCACGTGGGAAATGGTTCCAAAGTCGATGTGATCGCCGTTGGCACGCTACCTCTACATCTACCTTCGAGATTAGTTTTAGACCTAAATAATTGTTATTTGGTGCCAGCATTGAGCATGAACATTATATCTGGATCTTTGTTAATGCGAGACGGTTATTCATTTAAATCTGAGAATAATAGTTGTTCTATTTATATGAGTAATATCTTTTATGGTCATGCACCCTTGAAGAGTGGTCTATTTTTGATGAATCTCGATAGTAGTGATACACATATTCATAATGTTGAAGCCAAAAGATGCAAAGTTGATAATGATAGTGCAAATTATTTGTGGCACTGCCGTTTGGGTCATATTGGTATAAAGAGCATGAAGAAACTCCATACTGATGGACTTTTGGAGTCAATTGATTATGAATCACTTGGTACTTGCGAACCATGCCTCATGGGCAAGATGACTAAAACACTATTCTCCGGAACTATGGAGCGAGCAACTGATTTATTGGAGATCATATATACTGATGTATGTGGTCCAATGAATGTTGAGGCTCGCGGCGGGTATCGTTATTTTCTCACCTTCACAAATGATTTAAGCAGATATGGGTATATCTACTTAATGAAACATAAGTCTGAAACATTTGAAAAGTTCAAAGAATTTCAGAGTGAAGTTGAAAATCATCGTAACAAGAAAATTAAGTTTCTATTATCTGATCGTGGAGGAAAATATTTGAGTTACGAGTTTGGTCTACATTTGAAACAATGCGAAATAGTTTCGCAACTCACGCCACCCGGAACACCACAACATAATGGTGTGTCCGAACGTCGTAATCGTACTTTACTAGATATGGTGCGATATATGATGTCTCTTACTGATTTACCGCTATCGTTTTGGGGTTATGCTTTAGAGACGGCCGCATTCACGTTAAATAGGGCACCATCAAAATCCGTTGAGACGACACCTTATGAACTATGGTTTGGCAAGAAACCAAATTTGTCATTTCTTAAAGTTTTGGGCTGCGATGCTTATGTGAAAAAGCTTCAACCTGATAAGCTTGAACCCAAATCGGAGAAATGTGTCTTCATAGGATACCCAAAGGAAACTATTGGGTACACCTTCTATCACAGATCCGAAGGAAAAACATTCATTGCTAAGAATGGATCATTTCTAGAGAAGGAGTTTCTCTCGAAAGAAGTGAGTGGGAGGAAAGTAGAACTTTGATGAGGTAACAGTACCTGCTCCCTTATTGGAAAGTAGTTCATCACAGAAACCGGTTCCTGTGACGTCTACACCAATTAGTGAGGAAGTTAATGATGATGACCATGAAACTTCAGATCAAGTTATTACTGAACCTCGTAGGTCGACCAGAGTAAGATCCGCACCAGAGTGGTACGGTAATCCTGTTCTGGAGGTTATGTTGCTTGACCATGACGAACCTACGAATTATGAGGAAGCGATGGTGAGCCCAGATTCCGCAAAATGGCTTGAAGCCATGAAATCTGAGATGGGATCCATGTATGAGAACAAAGTGTGGACTTTGGTTGACTTGCCCATTGATTGGCAAGCCATCGAGAATAAATGGATCTTCAAGAAGAAGACTGACGCTGATGGTAATGTTAATGTCTATAAAGCTCAACTTGTTGCAAAAGGTTTTCGACAAGTTCAAGGGATTGGCTACAATGAGACCTTCTCACCCGTAGCGATGCTTAAGTTTGTCCGAATCATGTTAGCAGTTGCTACATTTTATGATTATGAAATTTGGCAAATGGATGTCAAAAATGCATTCTTGAATGGATTTCTGGAAGAAGAGTTGTATATGAGTAAGGTTTTGTTGATCCAAAGGGAGCTAACAAAGTGTGCAAGCTCCAGCGATCCATTTATGGACTGGTGCAAGCCTCTCGGAGTTGGAATAAATGTTTTGATAGTGTGATCAAAGCATATGGTTTTATACAGACTTTTGGAGAAGCTTGTATTTACAAGAAAGTGAGTGGGAGCTCTTTAGCATTTCTAATATTATATGTGGATGGCATATTGTTGATTGGAAATGATACATAATTTCTAGATAGCATAAAAGGATATTTGAATAAGAGTTTTTCAATGAAAGACCTCGGTGAAGCTGCTTATATATTGGGCATCAAGATCTATAGAGATAGATCGAGATGCTTAATTGGAGTTTCACAAAGCACATACCTTGACAAAGTTTTGAAAAAGTTCAAAATGGATCAAGCAAAGAAAGGGTTCTTGCCTGTGTTACAAGGTGTGAAGTTGAGTAAGACTCAATGCCCGACCACTGCAGAAGATAGAGAGAAAATGGAAGATGTTCCCTATGCTTCAGCCATAGGCTCTATCATGTATGCAATGCTGTGTACCAGACCTGATGTGTGCCTTGCTATTAGTTTAGCACGGAGGTACCAAAGTAATCCAGGAGTGGATCACTGGACAACGGTCAAGAACATCCTGAAGTACCTGAAAAGGACAAAGGATATGTTTCTTGTTTATGGAGGTGACAAAGAGCTCGTCGTAAATGGTTACGTCGATGCAAGCTTTGACACTGATCCGGACGATTCTAAATCGCAAACCGGATACGTGTTTTTATTAAACGATGGAGCTGTTAGTTGGTGCAGTTTTAAACAAATCGTCATAGCGGGATCTACATGTGAAGCAGAGTACATAGCTGCTTCAGAAGCAGAAAATGAAGGAGTTCATATCCGATCTAGGTGTCATACCTAGTGCATCGGGTACAATGAAAATCTTTTGTGACAATACTGGTGCAATTGCTTTGTCAAAGGAATCCAGATTTCACAAGAGAACCAAGCACATCAAGAGATGCTTCAAGTCCATCCGGGATCAAGTCCAGGTGGGAGACATAGAGATTTGCAAGATACATACGGATCTGAATGTTGCAGACCCGTTGACTAAGCCTCTTCCACGAGCAAAACATGATCAACACCAAGGCTCCATGGGTGTTAGAATCATTACTGTGTAATCTAGATTATTGACTCTAGTGCAAGTGGGAGACTGAAGGAAATATTCCCTAGAGGCAATAATAAAGTTATTATTTATTTCCTTATATCATGATAAATGTTTATTATTCATGCTAGAATTGTATTAACCGGAAACATGATACATGTGTGAATACATAGACAAACAGAGTGTCACTAGTATGCCTCTACTTGACTAGCTCGTTGATCAAAGATGGTTATGTTTCCTAACCATAAACAAAGAGTTGTCATTTGATTAATGGGATCACATCATTAGGAGAAAGATGTGATTGACTTGACCCATTCCGTTAGCTTAGCACTTGATCGTTTAGTTTGTTGCCATTGCTTTCTTCATGACTTATACATGTTCCTATGACTATGAGATTATGCAACTGTCGTTTACCGGAGGAACACTTTGTGTGCTACCAAACGTCACAACGTAACTGGGTAATTATAAAGGTGCTCTACAGGTGTCTCCAAAGGTACTTGTTGGGTTGGCGTATTTCAATATTAGGATTTGTCACTCCATTTGTCGGAGAGGTATCTCTGGGCCCACTCGGTAATACACATCACTCAAGCCTTGCAAGCATTGTGACTAATGAGTTAGTTGCGGAATGATGTATTACGGAACGAGTAAAGAGACTTGCTGGTAACGAGATTGAACGAGGTATTGAGATACCGATGATCGAATCTCGGGCAAGTAACATACCGATGACAACGGGAACAACGTATGTTGTTATGCAGTTTGACTGATAAAGATCTTCGTAGAATATGTAGGAGCCAATATGAGCATCCAGGTTCCGCTATTGGTTATTGACCAGAGACGTGTCTCGGTCATGTCTACATAGTTCTCGAACCCGTAGGGTCCGCACGCTTAAAGTTCGACGATGGTTATATTATGAGTTTATGTGTATTGATGTACCGAAGGTAGTTCGGAGTCCCGGATGTGATCACAGACATGACGAGGAGTCTCAAAATGATCGAGACATGAAGATTGATATATTGGACGACTATATTCGGACTCCGGAATGGTTCCGGGAGTTATCGGATATTTATCGGAGTACTGGGGGTTACCGGAACCCCCCGGGAAGCTATTGGGCCTTATGGGCCTTAGTGGAAAGGAGAGAGGGAGGCCAATAGGTGGTGCGCGGCCCCCCTTCTCCTTCTCTCCACCTCCTCCTTCCCCCTTCTCCTAGTTGGAATGGGAAAGGGGGGGCAAAACCTACTTGGAGTAGGATTGCCCCCCCTTGGGCGCGCCTCCTCCCCTTGGCCGCCCCCCTCCTCCTCCCCCCTTTATATACGGAGGGGGGCACCCCAGAGACACAACAATTGATCTCTTGGATCTTTTAGCCGTGTGCGGTGCCCCCCTCCACCATAATCCACCTCGATCATATCGTAGCAGTGCTTAGGCGAAGCCCTGCGTTGGTAGAACATCATCATCGTCACCACGCCGTCGTGCTGACGGAACTCTCCCTCAAAGCTTGGCTAGATCGGAGTTCGAGGGACGTCATATAGTTGAATGTGTGCAGAACTCGGAGGTGTCATGCGTTCGGTGCTTGATCGGTCGGATCTTGAAGACATACGACTACATCAACCACGTTGTGCTAACACTTCCGCTTTCGGTCTACGAGGGTACGTGGACACACTCTCCCCTCTCGTTTCTATGCATCACCATGATCTTGCGTGTGCGTAGGAATTTTTTTGAAATTACTACGTTCCCCAACACCAGTCCCTTTGCAGTAAAAGCACTTAGTCTCAGGCTTAGGTCCAGACTTGGGTTTCTTCACTTGAGCAGCAACTGGCTTGATGTTCTTCTTGAAGTTCCCCTTCTTCCCTTTACCCTGTTTCTTGAAACGGGTGGTCTTGTTGGCCATCAACACTTGATGCTCCTTCTTGATTTTTACCTCCGCAGCCTTTAGCATTGTGAAGAGCTCAGGAACCGTCTTATCCATCCCTTGCATATTATAGTTCTTCACGAAGCTCTTCTAGCTTGGTGGCAGTGATTGAAGAACTTTGTCAATGACACTATCATCAGGAAGATTAACTCCCAGCTGAGTGATACGTCTCCGTCGTATCTATAATTTTTGATTGTTCCATGCCAATATTCTACAACTATCATATACTTTTGGCAACTTTTTATACTATTTTTGGGACTAACATATTGATCCAGTGCCCAGTGCCAGTTCCTGTCTGTTGCATGTTTTATGTTTCGCAGAATATCCATATCAAATGGAATCCAAATGGGATAAAAACCGACGGAGCTTATTTTTGGAATATTTGGAAAATTCCGGAAGAAAAATCCATGCGAGACGGTGCCCGAGGTGGCCACGAGGCAGGGGGGCGCGCCCCTGACCCTCGTGGGCCACTCGTAAGGCCGGTGATGCCCTTCTTCAGCCGCAAGAAAGCTAATTTTCTTAAAAAATTCACGGCGAAGGTTTCGATCCAATCGGAGTTACAGATCTCCATATATACCCGAAACGGTGAAAGGGCAGCAGAACAGAACGCAGAAACAGAGAGAGACAGAGAGACAGATCCAATCTCGGAGGGGCTCTCGCCCCTCCCATGCCATGGAGGCCAAGGACGAGAGGGGAAACCCTTCTCCCATCTAGGGAGGAGTTCAAGGAAGAAGAAGACGAAGGGCCGCCCTCTCCCCTTCTCTTCCAGTGGCGCCGGAACGCTGCCTTGGCCATCATCATCATCACCGCTCTACTCCAACACCTCCGCCATCTTCACCAACATTTCCATCACCTTCCCCCCTCTATCTAAAGCGGTCCACTCTCCCGCAACCCGCTGTACCCTCTACTTGAACATGGTGCTTTATGCTTCATATTATTATCCAATGATGTGTTGCCATCCTATGATGTCTGAGTAGATTTTCGTTGTCCTATCGGTAGTTGATGAATTGCTATGATTGATTTAATTTGCTTGTGGTTATGTTGCTGTCCTTTGGTGCCCATCATATGATTGCGCGCTTGGATCACACCCTAGGGTTAGTTGTATGTTGATAGGACTATGTATTGGAGTGCAAGAATGACAGAAGCTTCAACCTAGCATAGAAATTGATGCATACGGGATTGAAGGGGGGCCAATATATCTTAATGCCATGGTTGGGTTTTACCTTAATGAACGTTAGTAGTTGCGGATGCTTGCTAATAGTTCCAATCATAAGTGCATAGAATTCCAAGTCAGGGATGACATGCTAGCAGTGGCCTCTCCCACATAATACTTGCCATCGGTCTAGTAAAGTAGTCAATTGCTTAGGGGCAATTTTGCAACTCCTACCACCACTTTTCCACACTCGCTATATTTACTTTATTGCTTCTTCACTTACAACAGCCCCTACTTTTTATTTACGTAATCTTTATTATCTTGCAAACCTATCCAAAAACACCTACAAAGTACTTCTAGTTTCATACTTGTTCTAGGTAAAGCGAACATCAAGCGTGCGTAGAGTTGTATCAGTGGTCGATAGAACTTGAGGGAATATTTGTGTTGGAAATATGCCCAAGAGGAAATAATAAAATGGTTATTATTATATTTCCTCGTTCATAATAATTGTCTATTGTTCTTGCTATAATTGTGTTATCCGGAAATCGTAATACATGTGTGAATACATAGACCACAACATGTCCCTAGTGAGCCTCTAGTTGACTAGCTCGTTGATCAATAGATGGTTACAGTTTCCTAACCATGGACATTGGATGTCATTGATAACGGGATCACATCATTAGGAGAATGATGTGATGGACAAGTCCCAATCCTAAGCCTAGCACAAGATCATGTAGTTCGTCTGCTAAAGCTTTTCTAATGTCAAGTATCTTTTCCTTAGACCATGATATTGTGCAACTCCGGATACTGTAGGAATACTTTGGGTGTGCCAAACGTCACAACATAACTGGGTGGCTATAAAGGTGCACTACGGGTATCTCCGGAAGTTTCTGTTGGGTTGGCACGAATCGAGACTGGGATTTGTCACTCCGTATGACGGAGAGGTATCTCTAGGCCCACTTGGTAAGCCATCATCGTAATGAGCTCAATGTGACTAAGGGGTTGGTCACAGGATGATGTGTTATGGAATGAGTAAAGAGACTTGCCGTAACGAGATTGAACAAGGTATCGGTATACCGATGATCGAATCTCGGGCAAGTAACACACCGATTGACAAAGGGAATTGTATACGGGATTTCTTGAATCCTCAACATCGTGGTTCATCCGATGAGATCATCATGGAACATGTGGGAGCCAACATGGGTATCCAGATCCCGCTGTTGGTTATTGGCCGGAGAGTTGTCTCGGTCATGTCTGCATGGTTCCTGAACCCGTAGGGTCTACACACTTAAGGTTCGATGACGCTAGGGTTATTAGGAAGATTTGTATGTGATTACTGAATGTTGTTCGAAGTCCCGGATGAGATCCCGGACGTCACGAGGAGTTCCAGAATAGTTCGGAGGTGAAGATTTATATATGGGAAGTCATCATACGGTCACCGGAAATATTCGGGGGTATGCCGGTATTGTACCGGAACCACCGAAGGGGTTTCGAGGGTCCACCGGGAGGGTCCACCTGCCCCGGAGGGCCTTATGGGCTGTAGGTGGAAGGGAACCAGCCCCTAGTGGGCTGGGCGCCATCCCACCCTAGGGCCCATGCGCCTAGGGTTTGGGGGGAACCCTAAAGGGGGGCAAGCCCCCTCCCCCTTGGCCGTCGCCCCCCCTCTAGATCTCATCTAGAGGGGCCGGCCCCCTTCCCCCTTCTCCCTGTAAATAGAGGGGCGAGGGGAGGGCTGCAGCACCATATCCAAGGCGCAGCCCCTCCCCTCCCCAACACCTCTCCTCCTCCGCGTGAGCTTGGCGAAGCCCTGCCGGAGAACTGCCACTCCGTCACCACCATGCCGTCGTGCTACTGTTGGAGCCTTCTTCCTCAACCTCTCCCTCCTCCTTGCTGGATCAAGGTGTGGGAGACGTCACCGGGCTGCATGTGTGTTGAATGCGGAGGCACCGTTGTTCGGTGCTTAGATCGGATTCGGCCGCGATCTGAATCGCTACGTGTACGACTCCTCCAACCACGTTCTTGCAACGCTTCCGACTCGCGATTTTCAAGGGTATGAAGATGCACTCCCCTCTCTCTCATTGCTAGTTACTCCATAGATTGATCTTGGTGATGCGTAGAAATTTTTTAATTTCTCCAACGATCCCCAATAGTGGTATCAGAGCCAGGTTTATGCGTAGTTTCTATGCACGAGTAGAACACAAGTTGTTGTGGGTGTTGATTTTGTCAGTTTACTTGCCGTTACTAGTATTATCTTGATTTGGTGGCATCGTGGGATGAAGTGGCCCGAACCGACCTTACACGTACACTTACATGAGACAGGTTCCAGCGACTGACATGCACTAGTTGCATAAGGTGGCTAGCGGGTGTCTGTCTCTCCCACTTTAGTTAGATCAGATTCGATGAAAATGTTCCTTATGAAGGGTAAATAGAAATTGGCATATCACGTTGTGGTTTTGCGTAGGTAAGAAACGTTCTTGCTAAGAAACCCATAGCAGCCACGTAAAAACATGCAGCAACAATTAGAGGACGTCTAACTTGTTTTTGCAGGGTATGCTATGTGATGTGATATGGCCAAAAGAATGTGATGAATGATATATGTGATGTATGAGATTGATCATGTTCTTGTAATAGGAATCACGACTTGCATGTCGATGAGTATGACAACCGACAGGAGCCATAGGAGTTGTCTAAATTATTTATGACCTGCGTGTCACTGAAAACGCCTTGTAATTACTTTACTTTATTGCTAACCGTTAGCCATAGTAGTAGAAGTAATAATTGGCGAGACAACTTCATGAAGACACGATGATGGAGATCATGGTGTCATGCCGGTGACGATGATGATCATGGCGCCCCAAAGATGGAGATCAAAAGGAGCAAAATGATATTGGCCATATCATGTTACTATTTGATTGCATGTGATGTTTATCATGTTTTTACATCTTATTTGCTTAGAACGACGGTAGCATAAATAAGATGATCCCTCATTAAAATATCAAGAATTGTTTTCCCCCTAACTATGCACCGTTGCTAAGGTCCGTTGTTCCGAAGCACCACGTGATGATCGAGTGTGATAGGTTCTAACGTTCGCATACAACGGGTGTAAGCCAGATTTACACACGCAATACACTTAGGTTGACTTGATGAGCCTAGCATGTACAGACATGGCCTCGGAACACGGAAGACCGAAAGGTTGAACATGAGTCGTATAGAAGATACAATCAACATGAAGATGTTCACTGATGATGACTAGTCCGTCTCACGTGATGATCGGACATGGCCTAGTTGACTCGGATCATGTATCACTTAGATGACTGGAGGGATGTCTATCTAAGTGGGAGTTCATTAAATAATTTGATTAGATGAACTTAATTATCATGAACATAGTCTAAAAAAACTTTGCAATATGTCTTGTAGATCAAATGGCCCACACTAATGTTGCCCTCTACTTCAACGCGTTCCTAGAGAAAACAAAGCTGAAAGACGATGGCAGCAACTACACGGACTGGTTCCGTAACCTGAGGATTATCCTCATAGCTGCCAAGAAAGCATATGTCCTTGATGCACCGCTAGGTGAAGCACCTGTTTTCCCAGCAGATCAAGACGTTATGAACGCCTGGCAGACGCGTAGTGATGATTACTCCCTGGTTCAGTGCGGCATGCTTTACAGCTTAGAACCGGGGCTCCAAAAGCGTTTTGAGCAACACAGAGCATATGAGATGTTCCAAGAGCTGAAAATGGTTTTCCATGCTCAAGCCCGGGTCGAGAGATATGAAGTATCTGACAAGTTCTACAGTTGTAAGATGGAGGAGAATAGTTCCGTCAGCGTGCACATACTCAAAATGTCTGGGTTGCACAACCGCTTGTCTCAACTGGGAGTTAATCTCCTGGATGATGCAATCATTGACAGAATCCTTCAGTCGCTCCCACCTAGCTACAAGAGCTTTGTGATGAACTTCAATATGCAGGGGATGGAAAAGACCATTCCTGAGGTATATTCAATGCTGAAATCAGCGGAGGTGGAAATCAAAAAGGAACATCAAGTGTTGATGGTGAATAACACCACTAAGTTCAAGAAAGGCAAGGGTAAAAAGAACTTCAAGAAGCACGGCAAGGGAGTTGCCGCGCCCGGTAAGCAAGCTGCCGGGAAGAAGCCAAAGAATGGACCCAAGCCTGAGACTGAGTGCTTTTATTGCAAGGGAAACAGTCATTGGAAGCGGAACTGCCCCAAGTACTTAGCGGATAAGAAGGCCGGCAATGTCAAAGGTATATGTGATATACATGTTATTGATGTGTACCTAACCAGCGCTCGTAGTACCTCCTGGGTATTTGATACCGATGTGGTTGCTCATATTTGTAACTCAAAACAGGAGCTGCGGAATAAACGGAGACTGGCGAAGGACGAGGTGACGATGCGCGTCGGGAATGGTTCCAAGGTCGATGTGATCGCTGTCGGCACGCTACCTCTACATTTACCTATGTGATTAGTTTTAAACCTCAATAATTGTTATTTAGTACCAGCTTTGAGCATGAACATTGTATCTGGATCTCGTTTCATGTGAGATGTCTACTCATTTAAATCTGAGAATAATGGTTGTTCGATTTATATGAGAGACATGTTTTATGGTCATGCCCCGATGGTCAATGGTTTATTCTTATTTAATCTCGAACGTGATGTTACACATATTCATAGTGTGAATGCCAAAAGATGTAAGGTTGATAATGATAGTCCCACATACTTGTGGCACTGCCGCCTTGGTCACATTGGTGTCAAACGCATGAAGAAACTCCATGCAGATGGACTTTTGGAGTCTCTTGATTATGAATCATTTGACACGTGCGAACCATGCCTCATGGGCAAAATGACCAAGACTCCGTTCTCCGGAACAATGGAGCGAGCAACCAACTTATTGGAAATCATACATACTGATGTGTGCGGTCCAATGAGTGTTGAGGCTCGCGGAGGCTATCGTTGTGTTCTCACCCTCACTGATGACTTGAGTAGATATGGGTATGTCTACTTAATGAAACACAAGTCTGAGACCTTTGAAAAGTTCAAGGAATTTCAGAGTGAGGTTGAGAATCAACGTGACAGGAAAATCAAGTTCTTACGATCAGATCGTGGGGGAGAATATTTGAGTCACGAATTTGGCACACACTTAAGGAAATGCGGAATTGTTTCACAACTCACGCTGCCTGGAACACCTCGGCGTAATGGTGTGTCCGAACATCGTAATTGCACTCTATTGGATATGGTACGATCTATGATGTCTCTTACCGATCTACCGCTGTCATTTTGGGGTTATGCTATAGAGACTGCCGCATTCACTTTAAATAGGGCTCCGTCAAAATCCGTTGAGACGACACCGTATGAATTGTGGTTTGGTAAGAAACCTAAGCTGTCATTTCTGAAAGTTTGGGGATGCGATGCTTATGTCAAGAAACTTCAACCTGAAAAGCTCGAACCCAAATCGGAAAAATTCGTCTTCATAGGATACCCTAAGGAAACTATTGGGTATACCTTCTACCTCAGATCTGAAGGCAAGATCTTTGTTGCCAAGAATGGATCCTTTCTAGAGAAAGAGTTTCTCTCGAAAGAAGTAAGTGGGAGGAAAGTTGAACTTGATGAAGTATTTCCTCTTGAACCGGAGAGTGGCGCAGCTAAAGAAAATGTTTCTGAGGTGCGTGCACTGACTAGAGAGGAAGTTAATGATGATGATCATGAAACTTCAGATCAAGTTGCTACTGAACTTCGTAGGTCCACAAGGACACGTTCCACACCAGAGTGGTACGGCAACCCTGTCCTAGAAATCATGTTGTTAGACAATGGTGAACCTTTGAACTATGAATAAGCAATGGTGGGACCAGATTCCGACAAATGGGTGGAATCCATGAAATCCGAGATAGGATCCATGTATGAAAACAAAGTATGGACTTTGACTGACTTGCCCGATGATCAGCGAGCCATAGAAAATAAGTGGATCTTCGAGAAGAAGATAGACGCGGATGGTAATGTGACCATCTATAAGTCTCGGCTTGTCGCTAAGGGTTATCGACAAGTTCAAGGGCTTCAGTACGATGAGACTTTCTCACCCGTAGCGAAGCTGAAGTCTGTCTGAATCATGTTAGCAATTGCCGCATTCTATGATTATGAGATATGGCAAATGGATGTCAAAACGGCATTCCTTAATGGTTTCCTTAAGGAAGAATTGTATATGATGCAGCCAGAAGGTTTTGTCGATCCTAAGAATGCTGACAAGGTGTGCAAGCTCCAACGCTCGATCTATGGGCTGGTGCAAGCATCCCGGAGTTGGAACATTCGATTTGATGAGATGATCAAAGCATTTGGGTTTACGCAGACTTATGGAGAAGCCTATGTTTACAAGAAAGTGAGTGGGAGCTCTGTAGCATTTCTCACATTATATGTGGATGACATACTATTGATGGGAAATGATATAGAATTCTTGGAAAGCATAAAGGCCTACTTGAACAAGTGTTTTTCAATGAAGGATCTTAGAGAAGCTGCTTATATATTAGGCATCAAGATCTATAGAGATAGATTGAGACGCCTCATTGGTCTTTCACAAAGTACGTACCTTGACAAGATATTGAAGAAGTTCAATATGGATCAGTCCAAGAAGTGGTTCTTGCCTGTATTGCAAGGTATGAGATTGAGCACGGCTCAATGCCCGACCACGTCAGAAGATAGAGAAAAGATGAGTGTCGTCCCCTATGCCTCTGCCATAGGGTCTACTATGTATGCCATGCTGTGTACCAGACGTGATGTAAACCTTGCCATAAGTTTGGTAGGAAGGTACCAAAGTAATCCCGGCATGGAACACTGGACAGCGGTCAAGAATATCCTGAAGTACCTGAAAAGGACTAAGGATATGTTTCTCGTTTATGGAGGTGACGAAGAGCTCGTCGTAAAGGGTTACGTCAATGCTAGCTTCGACACAGATCTGGATGACTCCAAGTCACAAACCGAATACATGTATATTTTGAATGGTGGGGCAGTTAGCTGGTGTAGTTGCAAGCAAAGCGTCGTGGCAGGATCTACATGTGAAGTGGAGTACATGGCAGCCTCGGAGGCAACACAAGAAGCAATCTGGATGAAGGAGTTCATTACCGACCTAGGAGTTATTCCCAATGCGTCAGGCCCGATGACTCTATTCTGTGACAACACTGGAGCTATTGCCCTTGCCAAGGAGCCCAGGTTTCATAGGAAGACCAGGCATATCAAGCGTCGCTTCAACTCCATTCGTGAAAATGTTCAAAATGGAGACACATATATATGTAAAGTGCATACGGACCTGAATGTCGCAGATCCGTTGACTAAACCTCTTCCTCGAGCAAAACATGATCAACACCAGAACTCTATGGGTGTTCGATTCATCACAATGTAACTAGATTATTGACTCTAGTGCAAGTGGGAGACTTTTGGAAATATGCCCTAGAGGCAATAATAAAATGGTTATTATTATATTTCCTTGTTCATCATAATTGTCTATTGTTCATGCTATAATTGTGTTATCCGGAAATCGTAATACATGTGTGAATACATATACCACAACATGTCCCTAGTGAGCCTCTAGTTGACTAGCTCGTTGATCAATAGATGGTTACAGTTTCCTGACCATGGACATTGGATGTCATTGATAACGGGATCAAATCATTAGGAGAATGATGTGATGGACAAGACCCAATCCTAAGCCTAGCACAAGATCGTGCAGTTCGTCTGCTAAAGCTTTTCTAATGTCAAGTATATTTTCCCTAGAACATGAGATTGTGCAAGTCCTGGATAATGTAGGAATACTTTGGGTGTGCCAAACGTCACAACGTAACTGGGTGGCTATAAATGTGCACTACGGGTATCTCCAAAAGTGTTTGTTGGGTTGGCATGAACCGAGACTGGGATTTGTCACTCTGTATGACGGAGATGTATCTCTGGGCCCACTCGGTAAGACATCATCGTAATGAGCTCAATGTGACTAAGGGGTTGGTCACGGGATGATGTGTTATGGAACGAGTAAAGAGACTTGCCGTAACGAGATTGAACAAGGTATCGATATACCGACGATCGAATCTCGGGCAAGTAACGTACTGATTGACAAAGGGAATTGTATATGGGATTGCTTGAATCCTCGACATCGTGGTTCATCCGATGAGATCATCGTGGAACATGTGGGAGCCAACATGGGTATCCAGATCCCGATGTTGGTTATTGGCCGGAGAGTTGTCTCGGTCATGTATGCATGGTTTCCGAACCCGTAGGGTCTACACACTTAAGGTTCGATGACGCTAGGGTTATTAGGAAGATTTGTATGTGATTACCGAATGTTGTTCGGAGTCCCGGATGAGATCCTGGACGTCGCGGGGAGTTCCGGAATAGTCCGGTGGTGAAGATTTATATATGGGAAGTCATCATACGGTCACCGGAAATATTCGGGGGCATGCCGGTATTGTACCGGGACCACCGGAGGGGTTCCGGGGGGTCCACCGGGAGGGTCCACCTGCCCCGGAGGGACTTATGGGCTGTAGGTGGAAGGGAACCAGCCCCTAGTGGGCTGGGCGCCATCCCACCCAAGGGCCCATGCGCCTAGTGTTTGGGGGAACCCTAAAGGGGGGCGCCACCCTTGCTTGGGGGGCAATCCCCCTCCCCTTGGCCGCGGCCCCCCCTCTAGATCTCATCTAGAGGGGCTGGCCCCCCTTCCCCCTTCTCCCTATAAATAGAGAGGCGAGGGGAGGGCTACAGTACCACATCCAAGGCGCAGCCCCTCCCCTCCCCAACACCTCTCCTCCTCCGCTTGAGCTTGGCGAAGCCCTGCCGGAGAACTGCCACTCCATCACCACCACGCCGTTGTGCTGCTGTTGGAGCCTTCTTCCTGAACCTCTCCCTCCTCCTTGCTGGATCAAGGCGCGGGAGACGTCACTGGGCTGCATGTGTGTTGAACACGGAGGCACCATTGTTCGGTGCTTAGATCGGATTCGGCCACGATCTGAATTGCTGCGTTTACGACTCCTCCAACTGCGTTCTTGCAATGCTTCCGACTCACGATCTTCAAGGGTATGAAGATGCACTCCCCTCTCTCTCGTTGCTAGTTACTCCATAGATTGATCTTGGTGATGCGTAGAATTTTTTTAATTTCCGCAACGATCCCCAACAATTTGTTCTGCCTTTCGCTCCTCGTTGGGTTCGACACTCTTACTTATCGAAAACTGTTGCGATCCCCTATACTTGTGGGTTATCACTGAGTCAAGTGGTTGTGGTACCCAGACATTCTGAGTATATGTTCACTGACAGAACTATTCTCCTCCATTTTGCAGCCATAGAACTTATTGGAGACTTCATATCTCTCAATCCGGGCATTTGCTTGAAATATTAACTTCAACTCCTGGAACATCTGATATGCTCCATGACGTTCAAAACGTTGTTAAAGTCCCGGTTCTAAGCCGTAAAGCATGGCACACTGGACTATCGAGTAGCCATCAGCTTTGCTCTGCCAGGTGTTCACAACATCTGGTGTTGCTCCTGCAGCAGGTTTGTCACCTAGTAGTGCTTCCAGGACGTAATTCTTCCATGCACCAATGAGGATAATCCTCAAGTTATGGACCCAGTGCGTGTAGTTGCTAACATCATCTTTCACTTACTTTCTCTAGGAATGCATTAAAATTCAACGGAACAACAACACGGGCCATCTATCTACAACAACATACACATGCAAAATACTATTAGGTACTAAGTTCATGATAAATTAAAGTTCAATTAATCAAATTACTTAAGAACTCCCACTTAGATAGACATCTCTCTAATCATGTAATTGATCACGTGATCCATATCAACTAAATCATGTCCGATCATCACGTGAGATGGAGTAGTTTTCAGTGGTGAACATCACTATGTTGATCATATCTACTATATGATTCACGCTCGACCTTTCGGCCTCAGTGTTCCGAGGCCATATCTGCATATGCCAGGTTCATCAAGTTTAACCCGAGTATTCTGCGTGTGCAAAACTGGCTTGCACCCATTGTATGTGAACGTAGAGCTTATCACACCCGACCATCACGTGGTGTCTCAGCACGACGAATTGCAGCAACGATGCATACTCACGGAGAACACTTATACCTTGAAATTTAGTGAGAGATCATCTTATAATGCTACTGTCGAACTAAGAAAAATAAGATGCATAAAGGTGTCGGCGTTCTGGGAACGGGGTTCGCAGGCCTACATGACCCATCTTCATCAACAAGGAATTAAGACCCTCACGAGGGGCCAAGCCTCGCGAGGTGGACGACACGAGACCTCCTCAGGAGCGGCCTCACCAGGCTGGCTCACAAGGGGCGGAGAGTTCAAGGTCGGGCAAATGTCGCGAGGTTCTCATGACGTAAGCCATGACGATCGAGACCAGGCGGGCGCCAAGCAGGCGCGAGCGCGCGCAGCGTCCTTGTTTCCTCTTTGGTGCTAAGGGGGCAAGTGCAGGCGCGGAGTACCGAGGCATCCAGAAAAGGTTTCCATATTGGTGCAATGAGACCAAGACCAGAAGGATGGCAAGACGGAGGTCACCGTGGATCCCAAGACGGCGTCACCACCAGAGCCTTTGGCAGGCGAAGACTGCTTTTGTCAGGATAGCTTGTACTAGCTGTCCCCTTTCAAATTGGCCGTTGTAGGCTCCCTTCCCGCTCAATATTTGGGAAGAGGACCAGGGCCTCCATAAATAGGACTAGCCACCACCATAGTGGGGACGGGTCAGAGAATAGAACCTTGGATCGGATCTTCACACACACACAAGTTCACCAAGCACGAGAACACCTCAACCTCAGGAGGCTGTTCTTCCCCTTGTACTGTTCGTCCTCGGCCCAAGAGGCAATCCACCACCACCACACCGGAGTAGGGTATTACACCACAATGGTGGCCCGAACCAGTATAAATCTTGTGTCCTTTGTGTTGCGAGTTCGTCGAGTTAGTTCATGAGATCTTAGCTAAGTTAGGACGTGGATCGATAGGGGGAGATCTTCGCGCGCACCCCAGTGTTCGAACCTTAAGGGTTTTGCCGGAACCCGTGATCTAACAATAGGATAAACATCACATGCAACCAATATAAGTGATATGATATGGCCATCATCATCTTGTGCCTTTGATCGCCATCTCCAAAGCACCATCACGATCACCATCGTCACCGGCTTGACACCTTGATCTCCTTCGAAGCATCATTGTCGTCTTGCCAACTATTGCTTCTACGACTATCGCTACCGCTTAGTGATAAAGTAAAGCAATTACATGGCGTTTGCATTTCATACAATAAAGCGACAACCATATGGCTCCTGCCAGTTGTCGATAACTGTGTTACAAAACATGATCATCTCATACAATAAAATTTAGCATCATGTCTTGACCATATCACATCACAACATGCCCTGCAAAAACAAGTTAGACGTCCTCTACTTTGTTGTTGCAAGTTTTATGTGGCTGCTACGGGCTGAGCAAGAATCGTTTTTACCTACGCATCACAAACCACAACACGGTATAGTGATTGACTTTTGATCTTCAGAAAGAACTCTGATCATTGAATCCGATTCAACTAAAGTTGGAGAAACTGACACCCACCAGCCACCTGTGTGCGAAGCATGTCGGTAGAACCAGTCTCGCGTAAGCGTAATGTCCATGTGGGCTGCTTCATCCAACAATACTGTCGAATCAAGAATCAACTAGTGACAGCAAGCAATATGTATATACCCACGCCCACAACTTCTTTGTGGTCTACTCGTGCAAATAACATCTACGCATAGACCTGGCTCGGACGCCACTGTTGGGGAACGCAGTAATTTCAAAAAAATTCCTAAGCACACGCAAGATCTATCATGGTGATGAATAGCAATGAGGGGGAAGAGCATTGTCCACGTACCCTCGTAGTCCGTAAGCGGAAGCGTTATGACAACGTGGTTGATGTAGTCGTACATCTTCACGATATGACCGATCCTAGTACTGAAAGTACGACACCTCCGCGATCTGCACATGTTCGGCTCAGTGACGTCCCACGAACTCTTGATCCAGCTGAGGGTCAAGGGAGAGCTTTGTCAGCACGATGGGGCGATGATGGTGATGATGAAGCTACCGTCGCAGGGCTTCGCCTAAGCACTATGATGATATGACCGAGGTGGATTATGGTGGAGGGGGGCACCGCACACGGCTAAGGGATCAATGATCAACTTGTGTGTTCTAGGGTGCCCCCTGCCCCCGTATATAAAGGAGCAAGGGGGAGGCCAGCCGGCCCTTGGAGGCGCGCCAAGGAGGGGAGGAGTCCTCCTCCTAGTAGGAGTAGGACTCCCCTTTTCCTAGTCCAACTAGGAGGAGGAAGGGGAAAGGAAGGAGAGGGAGAGAAGAGAAGGAAAGGGCGCCGCCCCCTTCCCTAGTCCAATTCGGACAAGAGGGGGAGGGGCGCGCAGCCCTGCCTTGGCCGGCCCTCTCTCTCTTCAGTAAGGCCCATGTTGGCCCATCAGTCCCCCGATGGTTCCGATAACCCCCCGACACTCCGATAATTATCCGGTGACCCCCGGAACTCATCCGGTGTCAGAATATAGTCATCCAATATATCAATCTTTATGTCTCGACCATTTCGAGACTCCTCGTCATGTCCGTGAGCATATCCGGGAATCTGAACTACCTTTGGTACATCAAAACACATAAACTCATAATACCGATCGTCACCGAACATTAAGCGTGCGGACCCTATGGGTTCGAGAACTATGTAGACATGACCGAGACACGTCTCCGGTCAATAACTAATAGCGGAATCTGGATGTTCATACTGGCTCCCACATATTCTACGAAGATCTTTATCGGTCAAACTGCATAACAACATACGTTGTTCCCTTTGTCATCAGTATGTTACTTGCCTGAGATTCGATCGTCGGTATCTCAATACCTAGTTCAATCTCGTTACCGGAAAGTCTCTTTACTCGTTCCGTAATGCATCATCCCATAACTAACTCATTAGTCACATTGCTTGCAAGGCTTATAGTGATGCATTATCGAGAGGGCCCAGAGATACCTCTCCGATACTCGAAGTGACAAATCCTAATATCGATCTATGCCAACTCAACAAACACCATCGGAGACACCTGTAGAGCATCTTTATAGTGACCCAGTTACGTTGTGACGTTTGATAGCATACTAAGTGTTCCTCTTGTATTCGGGAGTTGCATGATCTCATAGTCATAGGAACATGTATAAGTTATGGAGAAAGCAATAGCAACAAACTAAATGATTATCGTGCTAAGCTAATGGATGTGTCAAGTCAACCACATCATTCTCTAATGATGTGATCCCGTTAATCAAATGACAACTCATGTCTATGGTTAGGAAACATAACCATCATTGATTCAACAAGCTAGTCAAGTAGAGGCATACTAGTGACATTCTGTTTGTCTATGTATTCACACATGTACTAAGTTTCGGGTTAATACAATTCTAGCATGAATAATAAATATTTACCATGATATAAGGAAATATAAATAACAATTTTATTATTGCCTCTAGGGCATATTTCCTTCAGGCACAACCCACCAGGGCGCACCCCCTCACCAGGCGCACCCAGGTGGGTTGTCCCCACCTGGTGGCCCCGCAGTCCCTCCAATCGATGCTATAAAATCCTATTTTTTGCACAAAAAATTAGGTAGAAAGAATTATCATGATCCATGAGACGGAGCCGCTTTCACCTCACGTTCTTCATCGGGAGGCCAGATCTAGAGTCCGTTTGGGGCTCCAGAGTGGGGGATCTTCGTTCTTCGTCATCACCAACCCTTCTCCGTCGCCAATTCCATGATGGTCCCCACCGGGAGTGAGTAATTCCTTCGGAGGCTCGCTGGTCGGTGAGGAGTTGCATGACATTCATCATGTAATCGAGTTAGTTTTGTTAGGGCTTGATTCCTAGTATCCACTATGTTCTAAGATTGATGTTGCCATGACTTTGCATGCTTAATGCTCATCACTTTGGGCCCGAGTGCCATGATTTCTGATCTGAATCGTTTATGTTATCACCATTATATCCATGTTCTAGATCTGATCTTGCAAGTTATAGTCACCTACTACGTGTTATGATCCGGCAACCCCGGAGTGACAATAGTTAAGACTTCTCCCGGTGATGACCGTAGTTTGAGGAGTTCATGTATTCACTATGTGATAATTCTTTGTTCCGGTTCGCTATTATAAGGAGGCTTAATATCCCTGAGTTTCCAATATGGACCCCGCTGCCACAGGAGGGTAGGACAAAAGATGTCATGCAAGTTCTTTCCATAAGCACGTATGACTATTTATAGAATACATGCCTATGTTATGTGATAATTCTTTGTTCCGGTTCTCTCCTAATCCGTGCCTCACGGGTATCACAATGCGAAGCACTGAGTCAAGGCCAGCGGCGCCTACAACCAAGCCCCGGATGAGCGATAAACCTCTTAACAAATTATTTGCAGTTCCTAAGAGCATATCAGGTCAAGGAGGCCTCGGCAAGCACTAGGAAGCAAGCACCTAGTGAGGAGGAGGCCACTCAAAACAAGTCGAGCTAAGTAGTCCCTACATAAAACGATGATGTTGCGACACGGCATAGGAACGGCAAACATAACATAACGATTGAGGTCATAGTCTGATACACGCCCCTCCAGGGCCCATTCTGGTTTCTTTCTGATGCAGGAAGAAAAAGAAGAACAAAATAGAAACGGCGCTTACAACGGTTCACGGGCGCTGGCCCCAGCACCCTCCCGAGCTCAGCTGGACCCCTCCTCGCGCTTCACAGAGGCGCGGCGACGAGATGACCCGCCGCCGTCTTCGAAGCGGGCGCGACGGCTGGTCGTAGCCGCCACTGCTGGAGCTATTGATGGGGGAAGAGCTGCCATAGCCGGACGAAACACGGACGGCACCAAGGGCGGGTTCACCCTCGTCCTCGTCGCGGCCGTCGCCAAGGCCGAGCACTTCCTCGCCGTCCTTCACCTCCTGCCCAGACCATCTTCCCGAAACACCCTCACATAGAGGGTTGCGTCGCCGTCGTACTTGAAGTGAAGGGTGCACCGGATGCCCAGGCCGCGCGCGCGGGCGAACGTCTGCCAACCGCGGGCCAGAGCTACATTGCCCGCGACGGAGACCGCGACCGCAACCCAGGAAGCCCTGCTGTAGCAGCTGTCTTCCTGTAGCCAAAGCCCGCCGGGACTTGAGGCCAGTAGCTCGTCGACGAAGAAGCGTAGGATCTGAAGCCAGTTGCCGGTCGGATTCTCCGACCAAACGATGAAATCTGGCAGCGTCTCCGCCGAGTGGATGCGTGACCGGGGAGGCCGCGCGACCACGTCACGTCTCCCTTCATCAATGGGACCGCCACAACTGGAGCGACCCCTACCCTGCGAAGCGGCACCACCACGGCCGCGCGGAGCCACGGTGGGAGTTGCGGTGTGCTTGAGGGGACGGTCACGTCCACGCTTGGGCACCGGAGAGCCGGGCCCCTCGCGAGGGGCCTTCCCCTTCTCTGCGGCGGTGAACCTCCTCAACGGCGCCATTGGTAGCAGGAGAGGAGCAAGGAAGGAGAAGAAGCGGAAGAGATGGAGGAAGGATGGGTGACGGGGGCTCTGCCCCCTCCCATTTATACCAGGAGAAGGCCAACCAGCACCCCCCCACGATCATAGGTAATGATGGTTTTCCTTGCATGTCGCAGGGACTTGTCAAGTCCGGCAGTTGCCGAGGCGGCGTGGGGAAGCGGAGACGCCCATGTCCAATCAACCGTGACGCGTCAACCAAGGCCGCAGGCTATTGGGGCCCGCGGCGCTCCGCACTTGACCCTTGGTTTCGCCTCAAAGCCAAGCCCGAGCGTGCCTTGGGCTCGGGGGCTACTGTCGGCATTCTGGGAACGAGGGTCCCCAGACTTGCCTGCTTGCGGCCCACGGCGTGGCTTTGCTGGCAGGCCTGCACGGCCCATCTTCATCAACAAGGAATCTAGACCCTCGTGAGGGGCCAAGCCTCGCGAGGCAGACGACATGAGACCTCGTCAGGAGCGGCCTCACCAGGCTGTCTCGTGAGGGGCGGAGAGTTCAAGGTCGGGCAAACATCGCGAGGTTCTCGTGACGTAAGCCATGACGATCAAGACTAGGCGGGCGCCAGCGCGCGCAGCGTCCTTGTTTCCTCTTTGGTGCTAAGGGGGCAAGCGCAGGCGCGGAGTACTGAGGCATCCAACATAGGTTTCCATATTGGTGCAACGAGACCAAGACCAGAAGGACGGCAAGACGGAGGTCACCGTGGAGCCCAAGACGGCGTCACCACCAGAGCCTTTTGGCAGGCGAAGACTGCTTTTGTTAGGATAGCTTGTACTAGTTGTCCCCTTTCAAATTGGCCGTTGTAGGCTCCCTTCCCGCTCAATATTTGGGAAGAGGACCAAGGCCTCTATAAATAGGACTAGCGACCACCATAGTGGGGACGGGTCGAAGAACAGAACCTTGGACCGGATCCTCACACACACACAAGTTCACCAAGCATGAGAGCACCTCAACCTCAGGAGGTTGTTCTTCCCCTTGTACTGTTCGTCCTCAGCCCAAGAGGCAATCCACCACCACCACACTGGAGTAGGGTATTACACCACAACGGTGGCCCTAACCAGTATAAATCTTGTGTCCTTTGTGTTGCGAGTTCATCGAGTTAGTTCGTGAGATCTTAGCTAAGTTAGGACGTGGATCGATAGGGGGGAGATCTTCGCGCGCACCCCAGTGTTCGAACCTTAAGGGTTTTGCAGGAACCCGTGATCCGACATTTGGTGCGCCAGGTAGGGGTGCGCCGAAGCTTCCTTCCGTCGGCTCGCGCTCCACCATCTCCATGCCCGCTCCCATGGCGGGCGCCCCTCCAGCTGGATCTACCGGTGCCCACGGCGGTGCTCGGGGGCTCCGAGCCTTTGCTCCCGCCTTGCGGCAGTTGCAGTGGCCACCCAAGTTCAAGCCGGAGATGCCGCCGCGCTACGATGGCGTGGTGGACCCGGCGGCTTTCCTACTAGCATACGAGGGGGCCGTCCTGGAAGCCGGGGCGACGACAAGATCATGGCCAACTAGTTCCCAATGGCCCTTGTTGGCGTGCCGCGCGCCTGGCTCCTCCACTTGCCGGAGTCTTCTGTCGCCACCTGAGAGGAGCTGCGCAGCCTCTTCGTCACTCGCTTCGGGGAACTGTTGGCCCCCGTCGTCGCAGCTCTTCTCGGCGGTTCGCAAGACCACCCTCAGATCGGCACATCAAGCCGTACCTTCGCCAGATCGGCGTCGCTTCCTAGCGCCCGGGGGCTTCGCCTGGCTGGGCCGCGCCTGAGGCCAACCTCACCTTCGACTCAGAGGACAATCGTGCCTCCACCGTTGGCTCGGGTGCGCTCCCGATGTTGTGCGCATCCACCATCTGCCACGTATCCATCACCAAGACGCTCGTCGACGGCGGCGCCGGCCTCAATGTGCTCTCCGTCGAGGCCTTTAGCCTCCTTCATGTACCGTTCGAGCGGCTCCGCCCCAGCAAGCCCTTCTCGGGAGTTGGCGGAGTCCCCACCCGCTCCCTAGGGCAGATCCGCCTCCCCGTGACCTTCGGCACGCGCGGCAACTACCGCACCGGGCTCATCAACTTTGACATCGCCCGCATTTGCCTCCCATACAACCCCATCCTCGGGTACCCAACTCTGGCCCATTTCATGGAAGTAACCCATCCTGCTTACAATCTCATGAAGATGCCGTGGAGCCAGGGTGTTCTCACCATCAAGGGGGATGCCAAGGAGGCCCTAGCGGTGCTCAAGCTTGCCCTCAAGGCTGCCGCGACAGCACGACCCACCGACGCGGATACGTCCAAGTCCAAGGGAGCCGTGCCAACCAAGAAGAAGCTGTTCCTCACTCAGGCCAAGGCAGAAACCAAGAAAGTGTTGGTCGAGGAGGATGGGTCCTCAGGGGTAACCTTTACCATAGGTGCCAACCTCGAGCCTGCTTAGGAGGAGGTGCTAGTGAATTTTTGGCGTGCAAACAAGGGAGTGTTCGCCTGGGAGCCCGATCAGCTGGTAGGGGTCCCAAGAGAGGTAATAGAGCACCACCTGAAGGTGCACCCCAACGTACGCCCTGTGAAGCAGAAGGCAAGGCAGTAGTCCATGGAGAAGCAAGCTTTCATCATTCAAGAAACTCGCAAGTTGGAGGCCGCGGGTGTCATACGCAAGGTTCGATACCCCGAGTGGCTGGCGAACCCCGTCATCATCCCCAAGAAAGGTGGGAAGGAGCGGATGTGCGTCGACTTCACCAACCTCAACAAGGCCTTCCCCCAAGATCCGTTCCCGCTTCCACGCATCAACCAGATCGTCGATCCACCGCCGAGTGCGACTTGCTATGCTTCCTGGATGCGTTCTTGGGATATCACCAGATCAAGATGGCGCTAGAAGATGTGGAGAAGACAGCCTTCCTGACCCCGTGTGGGGTGTATTGCTACACCTGCATGCCATTCGGGCTGCGCAACACGGGCGCGACCTTCCAGCGACTCATGCACATCGCCTTAGGGCAACAGCTCGGGAGAAACGCTGAAGCCTACGTCGATGACATCGTGGTAAAGTCTCGAGAGGCGGGGACCTTGATCCAAGACCTAGAAGAGACCTTTGAAAGCCTTCGCCGGGTGGACTTGCGGCTCAATCCGGAGAAATTCGTGTTTGGCGTCCCTTTCGGCAAGCTGTTAGGTTTACTGGTGTCCCACAGGGGGATCGAGGTCAACCCAGAGAAGGTGAAGGCCATTGAAGACATGATTCCACCGCAGACCTTCAAGGAAATGCAGAAGTTGGCTGGTCGGGTGACTGCGTTGGGGTTCTTCATCTCCAAGCTGGGAGAGCGCGCCCTACCCTTCTTCAAGCTGATGAAAAAGAAGGGCCTGTTCGAGTGGACCTCGGAGGCCGACCAAGCTTTTCAAGACCTCAAAAGATACCTGACCAGCCCTCTAGTGATGGTGGCACCACGACCTCGCGAGCCCCTAGTGCTCTATCTTTCCGCCACCCCGTACTCAGCCAGCGCAGCCCTGGTGGCGATTTGGGAAGAACACCAAGCCAAGGGCGCATCCTGTCGTGCCACGCCTCCAGCAGAGACGACGCAAGACCAGAAGGGCGCCACAAGGGCCGTAGCAGCAGCGGCAGAGGATCAGGCTCGGCAGGGCGACGCCCCCAAGCTCGCGAAGACTTCGGCAAGCGACCAAGAGTCGGGGGATCTACCTCCTCAGGAGGCACCCCAACTTCCAGAAGACGCAAACCTCATCAGCATGCCTACCCTCATCGAGCACCCGGTATACTTCGTCAGCACGGTGTTGTGGGACGCAAGAGCGCGGTACCCCCATGACTCAGAAGCTCCTACTCGCGCTCCTAGTGGCCTCGCGAAAGCTGCGGCACTACTTCCAGGGCCACCCCATCAAGGTCGTCTTAGCTTACCCATTGGAGAGAGTGCTCAGGAGCCCCAATTCTGCCGGAAGAGTCGCTGAATGGAACATCGAGTTGCAAGCATTCTAGCTGGAGTTCAGTACTACCAGGGTCATCAAGGGGGCCACGCTCGCTGATTTCGTGGCAGAATGGACGGATGCCCCGTCGCTTGAAGAAGGCGAATACTGGTCCCTCTCGCCGGGAAGCGAGGCGCCTGACGGCTGGGTCATGTATTTTGATGGTGCCTTTGCGCGCCAGGGCGCGGGGGCTGGAGCAGTACTCATCTCGCCCACTCAGGACAAGCTCTACTACGCCATGCAGCTCTGCTTCCAGTGGGGCGAGAAGGTCTCCAACAACATTGCAGAATACGAGGGTCTCATAGCCGGCCTGAAGGCTGCGGCGGTGCTGAGGGTGAAGCGTCTCACTATCAGGGGCGAGTCACAGCTCCTCGTCAACTTCTCCAACAAGGTATATGAGCCAAAGGACGAGCACATGGAAGCATACCTCACAGAGGTGCGCAAGATGGAGAAGCAATTTCTGGGCCTGGAGTTGCAGCACGTCCCCCGTGGCACCAACAAGGAAGCAGACGACATCGCCAGAAGAGCATCCAAGTGACAGCCCCAGGAGCCTGGCGTCTTCGAGGAGCGGCTCTTCAAGCCATCAGCAATGCCGCCGCTTTCAAGAACAACTCAGCCTTGGGAGGAACTCCCGCAGCCGCCTGCCTTAGGAGCCCCAGCCTGTGGCCCGACCTCAGGAGCGCGCCTACTCCTGGCGCTCGAGCCCAAAGAGGGATGCTGGACCAAGGAATTCAAGGAATACCTGATGCAAGGGGCATTGCCAGAGAAGGAGGAGGACACAGAGCGCTTGGCCCGTCAGGCCACGGCATACTACATCCAGGACGGTGAGTTATACAGAAAGCGACCAAATGATGTTACACTGCGCTGTATCTCCAGGGAACAAGGGAAGGAGCTGATAGTTGACATACACGGCGGAGACTGTGGGCACCACTCGTCGTCGCGAACCCTCGTCGTCAAGGCATTCCAAAGTGGATTCTACTGGCCTATGGTGCTCAATGACGTGGCTGAGCTGGTGAAGTCCTACGAGGCCTGCCAATTCCATGCCAAGCAGATCCATCAGCCAGCTCAGGGCCTCCAAACCATCCCGCTCTCGTGGTCGTTCGTGGTCTGGGGGCTGGATATTTTGGGCCCGTTCCCTCGGGCGCCTGGGGGCTATCGATACCTCTACGTCGCCATTGACAAGTTCACTAAGTGGCCAAAAGTTGAAGCCGTCCGCGCCATCCTAGCAGGCTCTGCAGTCAAGTTCATCAAGGGCCTCATGAGCCGTTTTGGGGTCCCCAACCGCATCATCATCGATAACGGCTCACAGTTCACTAGTAATCTCTTCAAGTCATATTGTGCTAACCTTGGAACGCAGATCTGCTACACCTCAGTAGCACACCCCATGAGCAATGGCCAGGCCGAACGCGCCAACGTGGAGGTCCTGAAGGGCCTCAAGACCAGGACCTTCAAGAAGAGGCTCGAAGCCTGTGGCAGGGGCTGGCACAATGAGCTCCAGTCTGTGTTGTGGTCAATCTGCACCACCGCCACCAAGCCAACGGGCGAAACCCCGTTCTTCCTCGTCTATGGAGCAGAAGCAGTCCTCCCTCACGAGGTCGAGCATCTCTCTGCACGGGTCGTGGCATTTGATGAGACACAGCAGGACACCATACGGGGGATGGACCTCGTGCTGGGGGAGGAACGACGCCGTGAAGCTACACTACGGGTGGCAAGATACCAGCAAGCGCTGCGGCGGTACCACTGCTGCAGCAGCCGCTCCAGGACTCTTGAGGTGGGTGACCTCGTCCTGAGGCGGGTGCTCTCCAGGGAGGGGCTGCATAAGCTCTCGCCCATGTGGGAGGGCCCGTTCAAGGTCGTCCACGTCTCCAGGCCTGGCGCCGCGCGTCTGGAGACACAGGATGGGGTACCCGTCCAGAACGCTTGGAACATCCAACACCTCCGGAAGTTCTACCCATGAAGAAAGGCCTAGTGCCTGTGAAGAAGGCCCGGTGCCTGTGAAGCAAGGCCGAGTGCCTGTGAAGAAAGGCCCAGTGCCTGTGAAGCAAGGCCCAGTGCCTGTGAAGCAAGGCCCAGTGCCTGTGAAGCGAGGCTCCGTGCCTGTGAAGAATTGCCGCCCGTGACACTCTCACGTAATAATGAGTGGGGCTATACACGCCCCGGAGCCTCAGGAGAGCCGCCCTTGGGCCTCAGGGGCTCCCTCCCACGCCGAGTGGCAGCACTTAGCTCCGCGCTGGTGAGAAGACATCGAAGACTAGACTAGGTGCCGGACGTGGCTTTTCATTTGCTTTCCGAAGTTGGCTCGCCCCTCTTTTTATTGAAGTTTGCTTTATGGTGTCTCTTGCTGGTCCCGTTTTGTTGCTTTCTGCCTCTTTTTCTGCCTTCGCCTCTTTGGTCAACCTGAACTCTCCCCCGCGTCCCTCGTGAGGGGGCTGAACAGGTACCTTTGTGAGCTTCCTCCTTCTGTCTTTTCGCGAGGCACCCTCGTTCGAGCCCACAAGCTGGCGCACCTCTCCTAATTCGTGCCCCACGGGTATCGCAACGCGAAGCACTGAGTCAAGGCCAGCGGCGCCTACAACCAAGCCCCGGATGAGCGATAAACCTCTTAACGAATTTTTTGCAGTTCCTAAGCGCATATCAGGTCAAGGAGGCCTCGGCAAGCACTAGGAAGCAAGCGCCTAGTGAGGAGGAGGCCACTCAAAACAAGTCGAGCTAAGTTGTCCCTACATAAAACGATGATGTTGCGACACGGCATAGGAATGGCAAACATAACATAACGATTGAGGTCATAGTCTGATACACGCCCCTCCAGGGCCCATTCTGGTTTCTTTCTGATGCAGGAAGAAAAAGAAGAACAAAATAGAAGCGGCGCTTACAACGGTTCACGGGCGCAGGCCCCAGCACCCTCCTGAGCTCAGCCAGACCCCTCCTCGCGCTTCATAGAGGCGCAGCGACGAGACGACCCGCCACCGTCTTCGAAGCGGGCGCGGCGGCTGGTCGTAGCCGCCACTGCTGGAGCTGTCGATGGGGGAAGAGCTGCCATAGCCGGCCGAAACACGGTCGGCGCCAAGGGCGGGTTCACCCTCGTCCTCGTTGCGGCCGTTGCCAAGGCTGAGCACTTCCTCGCCGTCCTTCACCTCCTACCCAGACCATCTTCCCCAAACACCCTCATATAGAGGGTTGCGTCGCTGTCGTACTTGAAGTGAAGGGTGCACCGCATGCCCAGGCCGTGCGCGTGGGCGAACATATGCCAACCGCGAGCCAGAGCTACATTGCCCGTGATGGAGACCGTGACCGCAACCTAGGAAGCACTGCTGCAGCAGCCGTCTGCCTGTAGCCAAAGCCCGCTGGGACTTGAGGCCGGTAGCTCGTCGGCGAAGAAGCGCAGGATCTGAAGCCAGTTACCGGTCGGATTCTCCGACCAGACGACGAACTCCGGCAGCGTCTCCGCCGAGTGGATGCGTGGCCGGGGAAGCCGCGCGACCACGTCACGTCTCCCTTCATCAATAGGACCGCCACAACCGGAGCGACCCCTACCCTGTGAAGCAGCACCACCACGGTCGCGCAGAGCCATGGCGGGAGTTGCGGTGTGCTTGAGGGGACGGCCACGTCCACGCTTGGGCACCAAAGTGCCGGGCCTGTCGCGAGGGGCCTTCCCCTTCTCTGCGGCGGTGAACCTCCTCGACGGCGCCATTGGTAGCAGGAGAGGAACAAGGAAGGAGAAGAAGCAGAAGAGGCGGAGGAAGGATGGGTGACGGGGGCTCCGCCCCCTCCCATTTATACCAGGAGAAGGCCAACCAGCAGCCCCCACGATCACAGGTAATGATGGTTTTCCTTGCATGTCACAGGGACTTGTCAAGTCGGGCAGTTGCCGAGGCGGCGTGGGGAAGCGGAGACGCCCACATACAATCAACCATGACGCGTGGACCAAGGCCGCGGGCTATTGGGGTCCGCGGCGCTCCGCACTTGACGCTTGGCTTCGCCTCAAAGCCAAGCCCGAGCGTGCCTTGGGCCCGGGGGCTACTGTCGGCATTCTGGGAACGAGGGTCCCGAGACTTGCCTGCTTGCGGCCCATGGCGTGGCTTTGCTGGCAGGCCTGCACGGCCCATCTTCATCAACAAGGAATCCAGACCCTCGTGAGGGGCCAAGCCTCGTGAGGCAGACGACATGAGACCTCGTCAGGAGCGGCCTCACCAGGCTGGCTCGTGAGGGGCGGAGAGTTCAAGGTCGGGCAAACATCGCGAGGTTCTCGTGACATAAGCCATGACGATCGAGACCAGGCGGGCGCCAGTGCGCGTAGCGTCCTTGTTTCCTCTTTGGTGCTAAGGGGGCAAGCACAGACGCGGAGTATTGAGGCATCCAACAAAGGTTTCCATATTGGTGCAATGAGACCAAGACCATAAGGACGGCAAGACGGAGGTCACCGTGGAGCCCAAGACGGCGTCACCACCAGAGCCTTTGGCAGGCGAAGACTGCTTTTGTCAGGATAGCTTGTACTAGCTTTCCCCTTTCAAATTGGCCGTTGTAGGCTCCCTTCCCGCTCAATATTTGGGAAGAGGACCAGGGTCTCTATAAATAGGACTAGCCACCACCATAGTGGGGCCGGGTCGAAGAACAGAACCTTGGACCAGATCCTCACACCCACACAAGTTCACCAAGCACGAGAACACCTCAACCTCAGGAGGCTGTTCTTCCCCTTGTACTGTTCGTCCTCAGCCCAAGAGGCAATCCACCACCACCACACCGGAGTAGGGTATTACACCACAATGGTGGCCCGAACCAGTATAAATCTTGTGTCCTTTGTGTTGCGAGTTCGTCGAGTTAGTTCATGAGATCTTAGCTAAGTTAGGATGTGGATCGATAGGGGGAGATCTTCGTGCGCACCCCAGTGTCTGAACCTTAAGGGTTTTGCCGGAACCCGTGATCTGACAATAGGATAAACATCACATGCAATCAATATAAGTGATATGATATGGACATCATCATCTTGTGCCTTTGATCGCCATCTCCAAAGCACCATTATGATCACCATCGTCACCGGCTTGACACCTTGATCTCCATCGAAGCGTCGTTGTCGTCTCGCCAACTATTGCTTCTACGACTATCGCTACCGCTTAGTGATAATGTAAAGCAATTACATGGCGTTTGCATTTCATACAATAAAGCGACAACCATATGGCTCCTGCCAGTTGTCGATAACTGTGTTACAAAACATGATCATCTCATACAATAAAATTTAGCATCATGTCTTGACCATATCACATCACAACATGCCCTGCAAAAACAAGTTAGACGTCCTCTACTTTGTTGTTGCAAGTTTTACGTGGCTGCTACGGGCTGAGCAAGAATCGTTCTTACCTACGCATCAAAAACCACAACACGGTATAGTGATTGCCTTTTGATCTTCAGAAAGAACCCTGTTCATTGAATCCGATTCAACTAAAGTTGGAGAAACTGACACCCACCAGCCACCTGTGTGCGAAGCACGTCGGTAGAACCAGTCTCGCGTAAGCGTAATGTCCGTGTGGGCCGCTTCATCCAACAATACCGTCGAATCAAGAATCAACTAGTGACAGCAAGCAATATGTATATACCCACGCCCACAACTTCTTTGTGTTCTACTCGTGCAAATAACATCTACGCATAGACCTGGCTCGGACGCCACTGTTGGGGAACGCAGTAATTTCAAAAAAAATCCTACGCACACGCAAGATCTATCATGGTGATGAATAGCAATGAGAGGGAAGAGTGTTGTCCATGTACCCTCGTAGTCCGTAAGCGGAAGCGTTATGACAACGTGGTTGATGTAGTCGTACATCTTCACGATCCGACCGATCCTAGTACTAAAAGTATGACACCTCCGCGATCTGCACATGTTCGGCTTGGTGACGTCCCACGAACTCTTGATCCAGCTTAGTGTCGAGGGAGAGCTTCGTCAGCACGATGGGGCGATGACGGTGATGATGAAGCTACCGTCGCAGGGCTTCACCTAAGCACTATGATGATATGACCGAGGTGGATTATGGTGGAGGGGGGCACCGCACACGGCTAAGGGATCAATTACCAACTTGTGTGTTCTAGGGTGCCCCCCTGCCCCCGTATATAAAGGAGCAAGGGGGAGGCCAGCCGGCCCTTGGAGGCGCGCCAAGGAGGGGAGGAGTCCTCCTCCTAGTAGGAGTAGGACTCCCCTTTTCCTAGTCCAACTAGGAGGAGGAAGGGGAAAGGAAGGAGAGGGAGAGAAGAGAAGGAAAGGGGGGCGCCGCCCCCTTCCCTAGTCCAATTCGGACTAGAGGGGGAGGGGCGCGCAACCCTGCCTTGGCCGGCCCTCTCTCTCTTCACTAAGGCCCATGTTGGCCCATCAGTCCCCCGAGGGTTCCGATAACCCCCCGACACTCCGATAATTATCCGGTGACCCACGGAACTCATCCGGTGTCAGAATATAGTCATAAAATATATCAATCTTTATGTCTCGACCATTTCTAGACTCCTCGTCATGTCCATGATCATATCCGGGACTCCGAACTACCTTTGGTACATCAAAACACATAAACTCATAATATCGATCGTCACCGAACATTAAGCGTGCGGACCCTATGGGTTCGAGAACTGTGTAGACATGACCGAGACACGTCTCCGGTCAATAACTAATAGCGGAACCTAGATTTTCATACTGGCTCCCACATATTCTACGAAGATCTTTATCAGTCAAACTGCATAACAACATACGTTGTTCCCTTTGTCATCGGTATGTTACTTGCCTGAGATCCGATCGTCGGTATCTCAATACCTAGTTCAATCTCGTTATCCGAAAGTCTCTTTACTCATTCCGTAATGCATCATCCCATAACTAACTCATTAGTCACATTGCTTGCAAGGCTTATAGTGATGCATTACCGAGAGGGCCCAGAGATACCTCTCCGATACTCAAAGTGACAAATCCTAATCTCGATCTATGCCAACTCAACAAACACCATCAAAGACACCTGTAGAGAATCTTTATAGTGACCCAGTTACATTGTGACGTTTGATAGCACACTAAGTGTTCCTCTGGTATTCGGGAGTTACATGATCTCATAGTCATAGGAACATGTATAAGTTATGGAGAAAGCAATAGCAACAAACTAAATGATCATCGTGCTAAGCTAACGGATGGGTCAAGTCAATCACATCATTTTCTAATGATGTGATCCCGTTAATCAAATGACAACTCATGTCTATGGTTAGGAAACATAACCATCATTGATTCAACGAGCTAGTCAAGTAGAGGCATACTAGTGACATTCTGTTTGTCTATGTATTCACACATGTACTAAGTTTCGGGTTAATACAATTCTAGCATGAATAATAAACATTTACCATGATATAAGGAAATATAAATAACAACTTTATTATTGCCTCTAGGGAATATTTCCTTCAGGCACAACCCACCAGGGCACCCCCTCACCAGGCGCGCCCAGGTGGGTTGCCCCCACCTGGTGGCCCCGCAGTCCCTCCAACCGATGCTATAAAATCCTATTTTTCCAGAAAAAAATTAGGTAGAAAGAATTATCGCGATCCATGAGACGGAGCCGTTGTCACCTCACGTTCTTCATTGGGAGGCCAGATCTAGAGTCTGTTTGGGGCTCCGGAGTGGGGGATCTTCGTTCTTCGTCATCACCAACCCTTCTCCGTCGCCAATTCCATGATGGTCCCCACTGGGAGTGAGTAATTCCTTCGGAGGCTCGCTGGTCGGTGAGGAGTTGCTTGACATTCATCATGTAATCGAGTTAGTTTTGTTAGGGCATGATCCCTAGTATCCACTATGTTCTAAGATTGATGTTACCATGACTGTGCATGCTTAATGCTCGTCACTTTGGGCTCGAGTGCCATGATTTCTGATCTGAACCGTTTATGTTATCACCATTATATCCATGTTCTAGATCTGATCTTGCAAGTTATAGTCACCTACTACGTGTTATGATCCGGCAACCCCGGAGTGACAATAGTCAGGACTTCTCTCGGTGATGACCGTAGTTTGAGGAGTTCATGTATTCACTATGTGATAATTCTTTGTTCCGGTTCTTTATTAAAAGGAGGCTTAATATCCCTGAGTTTTCAATATGGACCCCACTGCCACAGGAGGGTAGGACAAAAGATGTCATGCAAGTTCTTTCCATAAGCACGTATGACTATTTATAGAATACATGCCTACGTTATATTGATGAACTAGAGCTAGTGCCGGATCGCCCTAGGTTATAACTGTCTCATGATGAATATCATCCAACAAGTCGCCGATTCAATGCCTGCGAATTTCTCCTATATTGTTTTTGCTAAGTTACTAGTGCTATCATCACTGTTACACTTTCTACAAAATTACTGCTATCACTATTACTGTCACCGTTGTTGTTGCAACAATTATCAAAACTATCATACTACTTTGCTACTGATCACTTTGTTACAGATAATTAATCTCCAGGTGTGGTTGAATTGACAAGTCAGCTGCTAATACCTTCAAATATTCTTTGGCTCCCCTTGTGTCGAATCTATAAATTTTTGGGTTGAATACTCTACCCTCAAAAATTGTTGCGATCCCCTATACTTGTGCGTTATCAAGACCTTTTTCTTGCGCCGTTGCTGGGGATCATAGCTATATTTGTTGAGTCACTTGGGATTATTATCATATTATCACTATGAAGAATCTGAAGGATGCTAAGACTAATATTTTCCCCTCAAAGACGAGGGCAGGTAAGGAACTGCCATCCAGTTCTGCTTTAGATTCACGTTCTGTTATAAGTAAACTTGCAACACCACCACATGCTATTAATTCCGATATGTTGCAAGTTATTGACGATGCTACCTCTGCTATGGATAATGCTTATGATGATGCTAGTACCTTGCTTAATGATGATGTGCCACTTGGTGATTTTCTTGATAATCAAATTGCTAGCGTTATATAACATGATGTTGTTGAATCTGATGATGATCTTGAAACTGAAAGTCCTGAAACACCTGCTAGAACTAGCCTTCCTAGATATGAATTGCCTAAGGTACTGGAAGGTTATGTTATGAGTGAAGAAACAACTACATATATTCTTGCTTGCAGAGATAGAGATGATCTAGAGAAATTATTGTGCAAGTATAAGGAAAATCTCTGAATGCTAGAATGCAATGTGATCCTAAGTTTTCTACTTCACCTATTTTTATTGGTGATAAGGATTATGAATTCTCTGTCGACCCAGAGTTAATTACTTTGGTTGAATCTGATCCTTTCCATGGTTATGAAACTGAAACTGTTGTGGCACATCTTACTAAGTTGAATGACATAGCCACCCTTTTTACTCACGATGAGAAAACTCGTTATTACTATATTATTAAATTATTTCCTTTCTCTTTAAAGGGTGATGCTAAAGCTTGGTACAATAGTCTTGCTCCTGGTTGTGTGCGTACTCCCCGGGATATGATTTATTTCTTCTCTAAAAAATATTTTCCTGCTCATAAGGAACAAGATGCCTTACAGGAAATATTTAACTTCATGAAAATCAAAGAAAAGAGTCTCCCACAAGCTTGGGGGAGGCTTTGCCAATTACTTAATGCTTTGCCTGATCATCCACTTAATAAGAATGAAATACTAGATATCTTCTATAATGGACTAACCGATGCTTCTAGGGATTTCCTAGATAGTTGTGCTAGTTGTGTTTTCAGGGAACGAATTGTTGGACAAGCTGAGGAATTATTGAATAACATATTGAAAAATTATGATGATTGGACTATTCCTGAACCACCAGCTAAACCCACTCTGAAGAAGAGGGGTATATTATATCTCAGTCCTAAAGATATGCAAGAGGCAAAGAAATCTATGAAGGAAAAGGTATTAAAGCTGAGGATGTTAAAAATTTACCTCCTATTGAAGAAATACATGGGCTTAATATACCACCACTGCCTAAGGTGGTAGAGGTAAATTCTCTTATGAAGTTCAATGATAATGACAATCCTCACAATATGCATCCTAGCCAATGCCTTTATGAGTTAGAAAATTATATTAGAAAACAAGATCACTTCAATGCAAATGTTATGAAACAATTGAAATACAATTCTGATATGATTGCTCGCTTGAGTTACTTGTTATTTAGAATATCAAATGATGTTAGAGGTGTTGGAAAGCATGCTTCTATGGTTCAAACTCAGTTAGAACAAGTTGCTAAATCTCAAAGAGAATTGCTTGATGAAATGAATAATAATATGCATGACTTTTATGTTAGAGTTGCCACTAGAGGAGGTAAAATGACTCAGGAACCACTTTATCCCGAGGGACACCCAAAAAGAATTGAACAAGATTCACAAAGAGCTAACACAAGTGCACCTAGTTCTTCTAGAAAGAAAAAGAAAAAGAAAAATGATAGGACTTTGCATGCTCATAGAGAACCTGAAATAGAAAAACCTCTTGATAATGCTAATGAAACTTCTATCTCTGATGCTGAAACTCAGTCTGGTAATGAACATTCACCTAGTGATAATAAAAAGGATAATGCTGATGTTCATGAAGACTCTCAAACAAATAATAAAGAGCCAGACAATGATGTTGAGATAGAACCACC